>NC_092046.1:66619098-66707344 GCF_003086295.3 Arachis hypogaea | reverse complement strand
AATCAAAACACAATTCTTATACAAATATGGTCAACTAGGTTTTAAACAATTCAAAATAATTTTCTAATCACAATCAAAAGCCAAAATGCAACACATATATATAATAAAAGTGTGCAATAACCAAAATAAGTGTATCTACAATAGCAAGTATGTACAGTAATCCCAGAATGATCTCAAAGATAAAGTGCAAAATAAAAAAAGTAGCAGAAACTAGAGATAAAAGTCTGAAAATTTACCACATAAATGCAATACACTGGTCACGAACGGTAACCTCCCTACACTTTAGGATGAAGCATTGTCCTCGATGCTACTGCTGAAGCTCGGGATGGGGTCAACAATCGCGTCGGGCTATGGCTCGGGCTCAGGCTGTGGCTGTGGCTCAGGATGTGGATCCTCAGGAGGCTACTGAACCTCTGGTGGTGCCTCTTGCTGAGTCAGCTCCTCAACATGCTCCTCCTCCTGATCCTGCTCGTTGGAGGCGGGAGAGTCTGGGAGCGGAGGTAGCTCAATACCCTGTGATATGAACACCTGGTCTATGTGGTCAAGACGTCGCATGATACAATGCTTGCTGCGCTCTATGAAGTGAAACAGGCACTGCACCAACACGTATGTCGGCTCAGGTGCAGGAGGTGGTGGCAAGGATGCTGTGGCTGCTGAAGATGAGGCGGGTCCTGCTATTGCTGCTGATGATGAGGGCTGAGCTACCTCCACCACTACTCTGGGTCGAGAGCAGCGTCTGGGCGGAGGCTTCTCGTGCACCCACCCACCCCATGAAATAGTAACCTCCTTATCGTCGTTATCTGGGGGTGGTGGTGTCACATCATCGTCCTCCCACGGGACATCAGCCATCTCAATCATGCTGGTAACCAGTGTAGAAAATGGCAGTAGACCATGAATGTGAGCGCACCACATACTCTGCCTAATCAGCCGGGAGAAGTCTACCTCCTTCCCCTCCATCACACACCCAATCAGAAATAATATCCATCGGGATCTCTGAGAAGTGAGTGGTGGGCAGGACATAATGGGTGAATATATACTGCCAAGTCTTAGCCTCTCTAGACAGATAAGCAAATAGCATCCCTTGGGCTTCTTGTTCCCAGAATCCATCACCCAAGGGGTGTCAGGTGTGGCAATCACGCGCTTAAGTGCCTCATAATCAAATGTCATGCAGTGGATGGCTACCTCTGCCTGCTGATAGGCGCATGTGCCATCAGTGCGAGGTCGGCAAAGCAATGCCTCCCTAATAGCTGCCTCAGTGATCAAGATCTCTCTACCCCTCAGCTGGACTGAATCAAGAGTGGCACGGAAGAAATTGGCAGTATAATTCCCTCTCCCAAGAAAATGTTTATCCTCCCCAAATCTCTGTCAACAAAGTCCAATCCCAACTCCAGAATACGGCTGTTGATGGCGCGTCTCACATCATTGGGAAGGACCATCTTCTTTTCAATATTCAGGTTCGTCTTCCGAAATTTAGGGAAGTGAAGCTTACAGTAGAGGTGGGGAAATTTGATTGGGTCAGTAGATGGGAGCAGCTGATTTCTTTGTCCACTTCATTCAGGGGATTCTTAGCATAGTTTACATAAGGAGAAGGGTAGAGGCTTTAGAGCACTTCCTCTTCTTAGAAGTAGTGGCTATAACTTTTCTCTTGTCTGACATCCTGAAAAATAGATGTGGTCTGATAAAGCAGCTAGCCAAATAGATGTAAAGCACTCAGGTAAGACATATTCATGAAGTGAGTGAAGAAAGGAGAATCTTGGAATGCAAGTAACAAAATACAGAATTCAAATCAAGTCACAAATCAAGAATTCAAACCATAATTGCACAATACTTGTTCATTGAGCCTAAGAAACGCCATATTTAAAAGAATGATTAAAAGAATTAAGTTGAAAACCAAAGAGAAGTTAGTTGGTTAATCAAATTAGAGTTAGAAATTAGTTCAAAAATCAGTGATATGACAGTTATCGGCTCAATTAAAAGAAGTGTACAAAGTTGGGTGCAAGCATACTCACAACCATGAAATGCTTATAGTCATTGATGATGAAATATGATATTGCCAAAAAGCAACCAATTATGAAAACAAGTCATCAATCAATGTGAAGATCACTAGAATTGTATGAATTGGTGTTGGTAGAATCAGAACATTGAGGAACAGGAAAAATCTAGAAACATTCGATACCAATTCCAAAGAGGCATAAAATTCACAAGTTGAAACAAGAATGGAAAATCGCATGATCTATGTGACTTGATACAAATTAGGCATGAATATAATGAATCAATTAATCACACAGATTAAAAACCTTCAAACTTGTGAGTTTATGCAAAAGAGGTACAAAATTTCAAAAGAGTTTCAAGTTATGGTCAATCTGAAAACTTACTTAAACCATTCAATGCATATAAGCAAATTAGCATTGCAAACAAGCAAAGAGTATTATAAGCATGACCAAAACCTGTAAACATGTCCTTGAGGAGTTTCCAAAACCATTTAGTAAACAAAATCTATTGACACAGAAATGTCAAATAGAAGTTTATTGCATCAAGTGAAACAATGTTAATTCATGAGATATGGTTAGGAAAAATCCGGTAGCATTTCAGCAGCAAATTGGCTATTTTCCAAATTCAACAATCAAATCAGATTCCATATGAATGCATTACAATCAAAGACAAAAGCCAGATGTGAATTCATATGAATGGAACAATAAGCCAATCTTACAGCAGCAAAACATCAAAAGACAATTAAACCAAACTAGCCAGCAACAAATAACATTCTTCTTTGAACAATGAACAAAAACACTGGCTTAAAATACAGCACCAAATATGCCAATGAACAGAGATAATGAATTTAGGTAGCATGCTATTCGTTGAATTCAAATTGCAGATATCATTCCAAGACAACAATCATTCCACTTGCAAGCAGCATGAATTCAAACAATTAAGCATGATTGGGTTCAACAATGAAGTGCAAATTTAATCAGGAATTCAGCCAACAGTACTCAGCAAAAGCAAATAACCAGGCAGCAGAATTCTTTTCTTTATTGGACAAATAACAGAAAAATAATGGCCTGAAAACATAGCACCAAAATAGCACAAGAAACAACAGTAATAGCTTCAGTTAGCATTCTTTTCATTGAATTCAATAATCAATCACAAGTACGCAGCATCAATAGACCAAAGGAGCACAGGGCAATTCAACGAAACAAAATAATTCCAAATAGCAGCATAAATTCAAACAAGCCTAAATTCACTATTCATCACAGATTCTCTAACCACCTAATCAAACTAAACTAACTAAACTAATCTAACTAAACAAGCTAAACAGAATAAGCTAAACCAGATTAATCAAATAGAATTTAAATGAAAATGAGAAGAAGGGAACCTGGGAAATATGGGGGATAGAACAGAGGAAGGGAAGGTGGAGGGAAAAGAGTGAACTGGCCAGAGCAGCGCGGTGGTTTGGTGATACAGCGGAATGTTTGCCGGCGACAATGAAAGTCGCGGCGGTGCTTGTGGCGGCACTGAGGTGCTGTGAGAGGAGATGGAGCAGAGGATGGAGTGAGAAAGAGGGAGCGAGGGCGAAGCAGTGAGAGTGAGAAAGAGAGGAAGGAAGAGAGATGAGGGCACTGGCGGCGGCGATGGTGTCACCAGAGGTGGTTGCAGTGCTGGTTATGGAGGGAGAGAAGAAGAGGAAGAGACGATAGAGAAGGGGGTGAAAGGTTTGCGCGAATGCGCTAGGGCTTCGCATCCCTGGGGTAAGTGGAAATTTAAATCCACGCGAGTGTGCGCCGTGCGCGTCTGCGTGGGTGGGAGAACAAGGGATTGACGCGGAAGCGCCATCCGTGCTTGCGCGTAGATGGGCTGTGTAGGCATGGGCGCGGACGCGAACAGCGTGCGTCCGCGCGGGTGAGCTAGGACAGAGGCACAAAAAGGGCCCAAAGTTGGCATAACTCCCGGGTCTTTTGGCCTTGGTGATGAAAATTTCTTCGACACGCACGCGCACTATGCGCTTGCGCGTAGATGAGTTGATTAATGATAGGACACGGAGGCGCCAGGTATGCCTACGCGTGGTAGGGCAATGCAGAAAGGACGCGGACGCGTACAGCATGCGTTCGCGCGGGTTTAGGCATAGAGTTGGCCCAAATTTGGCACAACTCTGTGGTTCTTGGCCCAGAAAGCTTAAATGCGCAGCCGGCGCGCGCGCACTATGCGCTTGCGTGTGGCTAGTTTTTTTTTTTTTTAAGAGCACCAAGAAGAGCTCATAATTCTTCCAATCTCCTCTAAGACTCTAAAACCAGCTAAGATACAAAATCAAACATATATTTTTGAAATTTTGGGGATTTTTCAAACAAATTGAGGAAACTTGCAATCCAAGCAAAAACTCAAATTCAAAGAATCATCCCTAATTAAGGCCTAGAATCTATAAACACCTTAGCAAGCAAAGCAAAATATATTGAGAAGTAAAGAAACTATATACAATGGAACCCAATTCATTCATTTATTATATCTATAGAGAATGGAAAGAGTTTACCATGGTGGGTGTCTCCCACCAAGCACTTTTAGTTTAAGTCCTTAAGTTGGACATTTGGGAGGCTCCTTGTCAAGGTGGCTTATGCTTGTATCCATCCTTGAACCTCTAAGAGTGCTTGTCCTTCAATCGGTTGTCAGAAGTTCCAACCATTTTCACCAAGCTTTGGTGAGGTTCTCTCCAAGATATGAGCTCCCAACATTGGTTTCTATGGTGTGATCCAGGATCCCATATTTTATCTTCGCACCCATTTTCTAGTTGATCGCCTTGATTCCGTCCGGGTGATAAGAAAATAGAATTCTCATGAAAGCACCAAACTATCCTCCTAGACCTATTCAATTGAACATTACACCAATCCATACTCTTCAGTTTTGAGCTTCCAACCATAATGAGCCTATATTTACAACGCCAACCACTAAACATCCTCCTTTTTCACTTAACTCCACAAAGCGCCCTAAGTTGGCCATCCGTCTCAAGCAAGCCATACTCAAGTGGGATAATAAAGCTAAGAGTTATAAGTTTTACCCACTCAACTGAAAGATTGGATGACAACCTAGGTGGAGGAGTTCTCAATGATCTTGACAAAGCATGCTCCATTCTCGTCCACCCTCTTCTAGAGGCTTCCACCACTTGGCAAGGTTCTTCGAGCTTTACCTCTCACCAAGCTTCTTCAAGTTCACACTTTTCTTTACCACTTTCTTCTATTTCTTCCCCATCACTCTCATCATAGATAGGAGATTTAGTAAAGTCTACCTCGTCACCAATTTCAAGCACAGTGGGGAAGGATTCATCAAGCTCAAAAGGGTCATATGTTGATTCGTAGTCATCGTAAATAGGAGGGCTTGTTGCTTGGGACACTTCTTCCAATTCTTCATTCACAATATGCCTTGGAGGTTGCGCGTCCTCCTCAACATTGCTTTCTAATTCACTGAAAGAAGGCTCAACAAGATCATCAAGGAGATTGATCACTATGGACAAAAAATCACTAATGATGGAATCCACTTCTTGATCAATTTCCTTCGATTCTCTATCCACTTCCTCAACATCACTCTCCTTTTTAACATCTCTTCCAAACTTCGTGGAAGATTGCTCTTCAACTTGAGATTCCTTTATGTGCTCAACATATCCTAAACATCCAACCACTACTTCCTTTTGTTCACTAATTTCCACCTCCTCCTCTTGTTGTACTCCTTGTTTTAATTCCTTCTCCTCTTCATGGAGCTTCAAGTTCACTCCCTCGCCAAGCTCTTTGGTTGCTTCTCCGCATTCCACAATGGGAGTGCCTTGATTGCATAGGCTTAGGCGGGATGAGACCATGTTACCTATGGCTTCTACCATGATAACCATTTTTGCTCTTAACTCCGCAAACTTCCTTTCATCCTCTTCTTGTCGCCTTAAGATATGAGATTCAAGATCTCTCAATTCCAACATGGAGGCTTCATCGGAAGGTGATGGTGGAAGAGAAGGTTCATTTTTTGAGGGAAGGTTGTTATAATCGGAAGGTGGTTCATATTGGTGAAACTCTTGAGGTGGTGTGTATGGACTTTGTAGTTCATGGGAGTATTGGTATTGGAAAGGTGGTGGTTCTAGATATAGTTCATATGGTAGTTGGTATGGTGGGTATGAGTTGGGGTCATATGGAGGTAAATGGTGGTAGGAGGCTTGTGAGTAAGGTGATTCAAAATTATGTTGCAGAGGGGGTTCATATGCATGTGGTGGTTATGGTTGACAATCACAATAAGGGTCATCACATACATTGGATTGGTATGCATTAGGATTAGGATTATACCCATATGAGTTCAGAGGAGGTTGTTGCCAAGAAGGTTGTCCTTGAGCTTGGGGTTCCTCCCATCCTTGATTTCCAAATCCTTGATGCACATCCTCGTTAAAGCTTCCATTTCCTGCAACACAGTTTGAACCAAGCTCATAGCCAAAAGGATGAGAATTCATAGTGAAAGAGAAAATAGAAACAAAGACTAATAAGAAACAAAGAAAACAAAGTCTCACAACTAGCAAAAGCCAACAACACAAACAAAAAATCAAGCAATTCACAATATATACAATAGCCAATAATATAGCACTATTGTCATCCCTGGCAACGGCGCCATTAATTTGAATGGCAAGGATTTATACCAGTTCGGAATTCCACAAAATAATTCCATTGTTAGTATAGTCCAAACCAATAGTCAATCCTCGAATCAAATTAAGATGTGGTTTTGTCACAAGTACAAACTCTAATAAAAATTAACCGAAGTATTTAGACACCGGGTCGTCTCCCTAGGAATTACAATGAAGTGTATGCTTATTGGCTATAAAGGGGCAAAGGGGGGTTTTGGTTTATAAGAGGAATAAGAAAAGATAAATTAAGCAAGTAACTAAAGAAAGCAAGTAATAAGGAGAGACATTCGTAGCAAGGGTTGAGATTATAGGCTCTCTATCCTAGTCATTAATCATAATAATGCTTAACAAGAATTTATCTCATTTCGTCATCTCCAACATTGGAAGAAGGTGTAAGTTATGTTCCATGAGAGAAAATCAAATAAGACTAGCTAATCTCAATCCAAATGTCCCAATCAACTCACTAATTAAATTAGCAAGAGATTAGAGTCAATGGAATTAATATTAACTAACAACTCTAGATCACCAATCTGAACTGGGTTTGGAATTCCCAAAATCCAAATCTTCATGTTCCTTCCTCTTGTGCATGCTTTCTTTCTCTCTTCTAGGCCATCTTTGCCCTATAATTTCTGAAATAACTCAACAAACACGTCACGACATCGAATGGTAATAGAAGAGGATCAAAGTATAGCAATTTTAAGGAAAAAGAAGCATATTTTTCATCATGAAGCAATGTTAGGAAGAGAAAATAAAATCATGCAATACTTGTGAATAAGTGCGAGAAATATTGACAAACCCCCCCCCCCCAAATTCTACACAATATAAACCACAAAATTGGGGTTTATCAATGCGCGTGGATGGTGCTCTGTTTTTCAAAAATTTTCTATGTTTTTGCACCAAACCAAGCATTCCAAACCTCCAAACAGCTACCAAAACATCATAAAACCTTATTTAACCTACTAGATTCCCAAATAAACTCAACTAAGCAATCAAAACAAGGAATTAAACCTATTTTACCAATATTTACAAAAGAAAAAATTAAAAGATGTTACCATGGTGGGTGTCTCCCACCTAGCACTTTTGTTTATTGTCCTTATGTTGGACTTATGGGGAGCTCCTCATCAAGGTGGCTTGTGCTTGAATCCATCCTTGAACATCCACCAATGCTTGGACTTCCATTGCGCTTCATCATTCAAAGTTAATAACTCCAAGCGTTGATGGAGTTCTTCACAAACCATGGGCTCCCAAAGTTAATTTTTCTTGTGTGATCCGAGATCCCACACTTTGTTTTCACACCCGTCCTTGAGTTGATCATGGTGATTTTCTCCGGGTGGCAAGAGAGATGATTTCTCATGGGAGTACCAAACTATCCTCCTAGACCCATTGGTGTGCAGAAATCGTGACGGTTCCATTCCTTGGTAACGGCGCTGAAAACTTTATATGCACGTTCATAATCTTAATTCTTTGACACAACTTCGCACAACTGACCAGCAAGTGCACTGGGTCGTCCAAGTAATAAACCTTACGTGAGTAAGAGTCGATCCCATGGAGATTGTCAGCTTGAAGCAAGCTATGGTCACCTTGTAAATCTCAGTCAGGCAGATTCAAATGGTTATAGAGTTTTAATAATTAAATAGATAATTAAAATATGAACTAGGATAGAGATACTTATGTAATTCATTGGTGAGAATTTCAGATAAGAGTATAGAGATGCTTTCGTTCCTCTGAACCTCTGCTTTCCTGCTGTCTTCATCCAACCATTCCTACTCCTTTCCATGGAAAGCTTTATGTATTGCATCACCGTTGTCAATGGCTACATCCCATCCTCTCTGTGAAAATGGTCCAATGCGCTGTCACTGCATGGCTAATCATCTGTCGATTCTCGATCATACTGGAATAGGATTTACTATCCTTTTGCATCTGTCACTACACCCAGCACTCGCGAGTTTAAAGCTCGTCACAACCATCCCTTTCCAGATCCTACTCGGAATACCACAGACAAGGTTTAGACTTTTCGGATCTCAAGGATGGCCATCCATGGGTTCTAACTTATACCACGAAGATTCTAATATCTCGGACTCGGTCCTCTGTATTAGATATCTAAGAGATATTTATTCTAGCTTGTTTGCATGTAGAACAGAAGTGTTTGTCAGGCACGCGTTCATAAGTGAGAATGATGATGAGCGTCACATAATCATCACATTCATCATGTTCTTGGGTGCGAATGGATATCTTAGAATAGGAATAAGCTTGAATTGTATAGAAAAACAGTAGTACTTTGTATTAATTCGTGAGGAACAGCAGAGCTCCACACCTTAATCTATGGTGTGTAGAAACTCTACCGTTTGAAAATACATAAGTGATAATGGTCTAGGCATGGCCGAATGGCCATCCCCCATGAAAGTCTAAGATAGCATAAAACTAATCAAAGATCCTTTACAAAGATAGTAAAAAGTCCTATTTATACTAAACTAGTTACTAGGGTTTACAAAAATGAGTAAATGATGCAGAAATCCACTTCCGGGGCCCACTTGGTGTGTGCTTGGGCTGAGCATTGAGCTTTACACGTGTAGAGGTCTTTCTTGGAGTTGAACGCCAGTTTGTAACCTGTTTCTGGCGTTTAACTCCACTTTGCAACCGGTTTCTGGCGTTTGACTCCAGAATGCAGCATGGAATTGGCGTTCAACGCCAGCTTACGTCATCTATCCTTAATCAAAGTATGCACTATTATATATTGCTGGAAAGCCCTTGATGTCTACCTTCCAACGCAATTAAGAGTGCGCCATTTGAAGTTCTGTAGCTCTAGAAAATCCACTTTAAGTGCAGGGAGGTCAGAATCCAATAGCATCTGTAGTCTTTCTTCAACCTCTGAATCTGATTTTTGCTCAAGTCCCTCAATTTCAGCCAGAAAATACCTGAAATCATAGAAAAACACACAAGCTCATAGTAAAGTCCAGAAATGTGAATTTTAATTAAAAACTAATAAAAATATACTAAAAACTAACTAAATCATACTGAAAACTATGTAAAAACAATGCCAAAAGCGTATAAATTATCCGCTCATCACAACACCAAACTTAAATTGTTGCTTGTCCCCAAGCAACTGAAAATCAAATAGGATAAAAAGAAGAGAATATACTATGAATTCCAAAATATCAATGAAACTTAGCTCCAATCAAATGAGCGGGACTTGTAGCTTTTTGCCTCTTGAATAGTTTTGGCATCTTGCTTTATCCATTGAGGTTCAGAATGATTGGCATCTATAGGAACTTAGAATTTAGATAGTGTTATTGATTCTCCTAGTTCAGTATGTTGATTCTTGAACACAACTACTTTATGAGTCTTGTCCGTGGCCCTAAGCACTTTGCTTTCCAGTATTACCACCGGATACATAAATGCCACAGACATATAACTGGGTGAACCTTTTCAGATTGTGACTCAGCTTTGCTAAAGTCCCCAATTAAAGGTGTCCAGGGTTCTTAAGCACACTCTGTTTTTGCTTTGGACCTCGACTTTAACCGCTCAGTCTCAAGTTTTCACTTGACACCTTCACGCCACAAGCATATGGTTAGGGACAACTTGGTTTAGCCGCTTAGGTCAGGATTTTATTCCTTTAGGCCCTCCTATCCACTGATGCTCAACGACTTGGATCCTTTTTATTTACCCTTGCCTTTTGGTTTTAAGGGCTATTGGCTTTTTGCTCTTGCCTTTTGGTTTAAAGAGCTTTTGGCTTTTTCTGCTTGCTTTTTTCTCTTTCTTTTTTTTTTTGCCATTTTTTTCCTACAAGCTTTTGTATTCACTGCTTTTTCTTGCTTCAAGAATCATTTTTATGATTTTTCAGATTATCAAATAACATTTCTCCTTTTCATTATTCTTTCAAGAGCCAACATATTTAACATTCATAAACCACAATATCAAAAGACATATGCACTGTTCAAGCATTCATTCAGAAAACAAAAAGTATTGTCACCACATCAAAATAATTAAACTAGTTTCAAGGATAAATTTGAAACCTTGTACTTATTGTTCTTTTGTTTTTAAAATAGTTTTCATTTAAGAGAGGTGATGGATTCATATTCATAACTTTAAGGCATAGACACTTAGACACTAGTGATTATATAGTAAAGACACAAACATAAATAAAATATAAAGCTCAAAAATTGAAAAACAGTAAAATAAATAGACAAGGAGATTAAGGAATGAGTCCACCTTAGTGAGGATGGTGTCTTCCTCTTCTTGAAGAACCAATGGTGCTTTTGAGCTCCTCTATGTCTCTTCCTTGTCTTTGTTGCTCCTCCCTCATAGCTCTTTGATCTTCTCTAATCTCATGGAGGATGATGGAGTGCTCTTGGTGCTCCACCCTTAGTTGTCCCATGTTGGAACTTAATTCTCCTAGGGAGGTGTTGATTTGCTCCCAATAGTTTTGTGGAGGAATGTGCATCCCCTGAGGCATCTCAGGGATTTCATGGTGGGGAATTTCCTCATGCTCTTGCTGAAGTCCATGATCTCATGTTTGCTCCATCCTTTTCTTAGTGATGGGCTTGTCCTCTTCAATGAGGATGTCTCCCTCTATGTCAATTCCAGCCAAATTGCAGAGGTGGCATATGAGGTGAGGAAAGGCTAACCTTACCCAAGTGGAGGACTTGTCAGCCACCTTGTAAAGTTCTTGAGGTATAATCTCATGAACTTTCACCTCTTCTCCAATCATGATACTATGGATCATGATGGCCCGGTCTATAGTAACTTCAGACCGGTTACTAGTAGGAATAATTGAGCGTTGAATGAACTCTAGCCATCCCCTAGCCACTGGTTTGAGGTCATGCCTTCTTAGTTGAACCGGCTTGCCTCTTGAGTCAATTTTCCATTGAGCTCCTTCCTCACATATGTCTATGAGGACTTGGTCCAACCTTTGATCAAAGTTGACCCTTCTTGTGTAGGGACGTGTGTTTTCTTCCATCATTGGCAAGTTGAACGCCAGCCTTACATTTTCCGGACTGAAATCTAAGTATTTTCCCCGAACCATAGTAAGCCAATGCTTTGGATTTGGGTTCATACTTTGATCACGGTTCCTTGTGATCCATGCGTTTGCATAGAACTCTTGAACCATTAGGATCCCTACTTGTTGAATGGGGTTGGTGAGAACTTCCCAACCTCTTCTTTGAATCTCAAGTCGGATCTCCGGATACTCATTCCTTTTGAGCTTGAAAGGAACCTCAGGAATCACTTTCTTCTTGGCCACAACTTCATAGAAGTGGTCTTGATGGACCTTTGAGATGAATCTCTCCATCTCCCATGACTCAGAGGTGGAAGCAATTGCCTTCCCTTTCCTCTTTCTAGAGGTTTTTCTGGCCTTAGGTGCTATAAATGGTTATGGAAAAACAAAAAGCAATGCTTTTACCACACCAAACTTAAAATGTTTGCTTGTCCCCGAGCAAAAGAAGAAAGAAAGAAGTAAAAGAAGAAGAGAAATGGAGGAGAGGGAGAGAGAGTAGGTTTCGGCCAAGTGGAAGAAGAGAGGGTTGTGTTGTGTGAAATAGAAGAAGGAATGAGGGGTTTATATAGAAGTGGGGAGGGGTTTAGGGTTCGGCCATTTAGGGTTGGGTTTGGGAGGGAAAATATTTTGAATTTGAAGGTAGGTGGGGTTTATGGGGAAGAGAAGATGGATGTGAATGGTGAGGGAGTGATGGGAAAGAGTGATTGAAGTGATTGGTGAAGGGCATTTGGGGAAGAGAGTTATGAAAAGGTGTGAAGAGGAGAGAATAGGGTTAGGTGGGGATCCTGTGGGGTCCACAGATCCTGAGGTGTCAAGGATTTTTTATCCCTGTACCCTTTAGACGTGTAAAATGCCCTATACATGCAATCTTGGCGTTTAACGCCAGACCGCTGCCTGTTTCTGGCGTTAAACGCCACTTCCATGCTCTGTTCTGGCGTTTAACGCCAAGTAGATGCTTGTTTCTGGCGTTTAAACACCAGACTGTTCTCCTCCAGGGGTGTGCTATTTTTCATTCTATTTTTCACTCTGTTTTTGATTTTTTTAGTAGTTTTTGTGACTTCACATGATCATCAACCTAAAGAAAACATAGAATAACAATGGAAAATAAATAAATATAATTAGATAACATTGGGTTGCCTCCCAACAAGCGCTTCTTTAATGTCAATAGCTTGACAGTGAGCTCTCCTGGAGCCTCACAGATGTTCAGAGCAAGTTTGGAACCTCCCAACACCAAACATAGAGTTTGAATGTGGGGGTTCAACACCAAACTTAGAGTTTGGTTGTGGCCTCCCAACACCAAACTTAGAGTTTGACTGTGGGGGCTTTGGTTGACTCTGCAGTGAGAGAAGCTTTTCATGCTTCCTCTCCATGGTTACAGAAGGAGATCCTTGAGTTTTAAACACAAGGTTATCCTCATTCAGTTAAAGGATCAATTCTCCTCTGTCCACATCAATCACAGCCCTTGCTGTGGCAAGGAAAGGTCTTCTAAGGATGATGGATTCATCCTCATCCTTCCCAGTATCCAAGATTATGAAATCAGCAGGGATGTAAAGGCCTTTAACCTTTACTAGCACGTCCTCTACTTGTCCATAAGCCTGTTTTCTTGAGTTGCCTACCATCTCTAATGAGATTCTGGCAGCTTGCACCTCAAAGATTCCCAGTTTCTCCATTACAGAGAGTGGCATGAGGTTTATCCCTAATCCAAGGTCACATAGAGCCTTCTCAAAGGTCATGGTGCCTATGATACAAGGTATTAAGAACTTTCCAGGATCCTATTTCTTCTGAGGCAATCTTAGTTGATCCAGATCACTTAGTTAATTGATGAGCAAGGGAGGTTCATCTTCCCAAGTCTCATTACCAAATAATTTGGCATTCAGCTTCATGGTTGCACCAAGGTACTTGGCAACTTGCTCTTCAGTGACATCTTCATTCTCTTCAGAAGAAGAATACTCATCAGAGCTCATGAATGGCATAAGGAATCTCTATGGTCTCTAGATGAGTCTCAGATTCCTTTGGTTCCTCAGAGGTAAACTCCTTGTTGATCACTGGACATCCCAGGAGGTCTTCCTCACTGGGATTCACATCCTCTCCCTCCCTTGTAGGTTCGGCCATGATGGTTAAATCAATGGCCTTGCACTCTCTTTTTGGATTCTCTTCTGTATTGCTTGGGACAGTACTAGGAGGAGTTTCAGTGACTCTTTTACTCAGCTGGCTCACTTGTGCCTCCAAATTTCTAATGGAGGACCTTGTTTCATTCATGAAACTTAAAGTGGCCTTAGATAGATCAGAGACTATATTTGCTAAGCTAGATGGATTCTGCTCAGAATTCTCTGTCTGTTGCTGAGTGGATGATGGAAAAGGCTTGCTATTGCTAAACCTATTTCTTCCACCATTATTAAAGCCTTGTTGAGGCTTTTGTTGATCCTTCCATGAGAAATTTGGATGATTTCTCCATGAGGGATTATAGGTGTTTCCATAAGGTTCATGTTGAGCGGATAATTTATACGCTTTTTGACATTGTTTTTAGTATGTTTTCAGTAGGATCTAGTTACTTTTAGTGATGTTTTCATTAGTTTTTATGTTAAATTCACATTTCTGGACTTTACTATGAGATTGTGTGTTTTTCTGTGATTTCAGGTATTTTCTGACTGAAATTGAGGGACTTGAGGAGAAATTAGATTCAGAGGTTGAAAAAGGACTGCTGATGCTGTTGGATTCTGACCTTCCTGCACTCAAAATAGATTTTCTGGAGCTACAGAACTTGAAATGGCGCGCTTCCAATTGCGTTGGAAAGTAGACATCCAGGGATTTCCAGCAATATATAATAGTTTATACTTTGGCCAAGAATAGACGACATAAACTGGCGTTCAACGCCAGCTTTCTACCCAAATCTGGCGTCCAGCGCCAGAAAAGGAGCCAAAACCAGAGTTGAACGCCCAAACTGGCACAAAAACTGGCGTTCAACTCCAAGAAGGACCTCTACACGTACAACACTTAAGCTCAGCCCAAACACACACCAAGTGGGCCCCGGAATTGGATTTATGCATCAATTACTTACTCATGTAAACCCTAGTAGCTAGTTTATTATAAATAGGACCTTTTACTAGTCTTTTTGACCATCCTGGATCCTGGATTGTATTTTGATCCTGTGATCACATTTTAAGGGGCTGGCCATCTCGGCCATGCCTGGACCTTCACTTATGTATTTTCATACGGTAGAGTTTCTACACTCCATAGATTAAGGCGTGGAGCTCTGCTGTTCCTCAAAGATTAATGTAAAGTACTACTATTTTCTATTCAATTCATCTTATTTCGCTTCTAAGATATCCATTCGCACCCAAGAACGTGATGAAGGTGATGATTATGTGTGACGCTCATCACCATTCTCCCCTATGAACACGTGCCTGACAAACACTTCCGTTCTACATGAAATAAGCTAGAATGAATATCTCCTAGATCTCCTACCCAGAGTCTTCGTGGCGTAAGCTAGAATGATGGCGGCATTCAAGAGAATCTGGAAAGTCTAAACCTTGTCTGTGGTATTCCGAGTAGGATTCAATGATTGAATGACTGTGACGAGCTTCAAACTCGCGATTGCTGGGCGTTAGTGACAGACGCAAAAGGAGGGTAAATCCTATTCCAGCATGATCGAGAACCGAGAGATGATTAGCCGTGCTGTGACAGAGCATCTGAGCATATTTTTCACTGAGAGGAGGGGATGTAGCCACTGACAACAGTGATGCCCTTGCATAAAGCCAGCCATGGAAAGGAGTAAGACTGATTGGATGAAGATAGCAGGAAAGCAGAGATTCAGAGGAACGAAAAGCATCTCCATTCGCTTATCTGAAATTCCTTCCAATGATTTACATAAGTACCTCTATCCCTATTCTATTATTTATTATTCGAAAACATCATTATCAATTTATATCTGCCTGACTGAGATTTGCAAGGTGACCATAGCTTGCTTCATACCAATAATCTCCGTGGGATTCGACCCTTACTCACGTAAGGTATTACTTGGACGACCCAGTGCACTTGCTGGTTAGTTGTATCGAAGTTGTGAACCATGGTATTGGCACCATGTTCTTGGCGCCATTGCCAAGGAAAGAAAGAGCCATGAATTTTACATAATTAAAGTGTAATCACGATTACGCGTACCAAGTTGCTCACGTTGCCAGGGATTGTTCGAGTCTGGACATCACAATTTCGTGCACCAAGTTTTTGGCGCCGTTGCCGGGGATTGTTTGAGTTTGGACAACTGACGGTTCATCTTGTTGCTCAGATTAGGTAATTTTCTTTTTATTTTATTTTCAAAAAAATTTTTCAAAAATATTTTTTAAAATTTTCTCATCTGTTTTCGAAAAAAAAATATTTTCAAAATTTTTTTTATTCAAAATTTTTAAGAATGAATTCTAGTGTTTCATGAAGCATGTGAAGCCTGGCTGGCTGTAAAGCCATGTCTAAATTTATTTGGACTGAGGCTTGCAATTTGTTATCAAGAGCAATATACTCTGGTGTTAAATGCTGAAACTTGGCTGGCCATTGGCCATGTCTAGTGTTTTGGTCCGGAGCTTTCATTGAAAGCTTGGCTGGCTAGTGAGCCATGTCTAATTCCTGGACTGAAGCTTTAGACTAAGAATGCAAGATTCCTAGAATTCATATTAAAAATTTTGGAATCCTTATTTTCCTTTTTCTATTAATTTTCGAAAAATCCAAAAAATTAGAAAATAAAAAAAATCAAAAATATTTTTTTGTTTCTTGTTTGAGTCTTGAGTCATGTTATAAGTTTGGTGTCAATTGCATATGCATCTTGCATTTTTTCGAAAATATCATGCATTCATAGTGTTCTTCATGATCTTCAAGTTGTTCTTGGTAAGTCTTCTTGTTTGATCTTGATGATTTTTTTGTTTTGTGTCTTTTATTGTTTTTCATATGCATTCTTGAATTCTTAGTGTCTAAGCATTAAAGAATTCTAAGTTTAGTGTCTTGCATGTTTTCCTTGCATTAAAAGTTTTTCAAAATTATGTTCTTGATGTTCATCATGATCTTCATAGTGTTCTTGGTGTTCATCTTGACATTCATATCATTCATGCATGCATTCATTGTTTTGATTCAAAATTTTCATGCATTGAGTCTTTTTGTTGTTTTTCTCTCTCATCATAAAAATTCAAAAAATCAAAAAAATATCTTTCCCATTTTCTCTCATCAAATTCGAAAATTTGGATTGACTTTTTAAAAAATTTTTAAAATCAAATTGTTTCTCATGAGTCAAATCAAATTTTCAATTTGAAAATCTTATCTTTTTCAAAATCTTTTTCAAAAATCAAATCTTTTTCAAAATTCTTAGTTATTTTCAAAAATTCCAAAAATATTTTTTCTTTTTCTTATTTTCATATCAAATTTTCGAAAATAACATAATCAATTAATGTTTTGATTCAAAAATTTGAAGTTTGTTACTTGCTTGTTAAGAAAGATTCAAACTTTAAGTTCTAGAATCATATCTTGTGATTTCTTATGAATCAAGTCATTAATTGAGATTTTAAAAATCAAATCTTTTTCAAAACTAATTTCTAAAATATCTTCTTATCTTACCTTTTTCAAAAAGTTGGTTTCAAAATATCTTTTCTAACCACCTAACTTCTTATCTTTTCAAAATTTGTTCCAACTAACTAACTAACTTTTTGTTTGTTTCTTAACTTTTTCAAAACTACCTAACTAACTCTCTCTCTCTCATTTTCGAAAATATCTCCCCCCTTTTTCAAAATTTCTTTTTAATTTATTAATTATTTTAATTTTTAAATCTTAATTTTCGAAAATTACTAACATTTTTCAAAAACCATTTTCGAAAATCACTAACTCTTTTTCAAAAATATTTTCGAAAATTCTCCCTCTCCCATCTCATTCTATTTATTCATTCATATCCTAACATCTCGTCTCATATATCTAGCCTCCTCACAGTTGTGTTTCTTCTTTGTCTCCCCCTCTTCTTCTACTCACACAGGAATCCCTATACTGTAGTATAAAGGATCTCTATTATTATTATTATTTTTCTGTGCCTTCTTCTTTGTCATATGAGCAGGAGCAAGGATAAGAACATTCTTGTGGAAGCAGATCCAGAACCTGAAAGGACTCTGAAGAAAAAATTAAGAGAAGCTAAAATACAACAATCCAGAGATAACCTTTCAGAAATTTTCGAACAGGAGAAGGAGATGGCAGCCGAAAATAATAATAATGTAAGGAAGATGCTTGGTGACTTTACTGCACCTAATTCCAATCTACATGGAAGAAGCATCTCCATTCCTGCCATTGGAGCAAACAACTTTGAGCTGAAACCTCAATTAGTTTCTCTGATGCAGCAGAACTGCAAGTTTCATGGACTTCCATCTGAAGATCCTTTACAGTTCTTAACTGAATTCTTGCAGATATATGATACTATTAAGACTAATGGAGTAGATCCTGAAGTCTACAGGCTCATGCTTTTCCCTTTTGCTGAAAGAGACAGAGCTAGATTATGGTTGGATTCTCAACCCAAAGACAGCCTGAACTCTTGGGATAAGCTGGTCACAGCTTTCTTAGCCAAGTACTTTCCTCCTCAAAAGCTGAGCAAGCTTAGAGCTGATGTTCAAACCTTCAGACAAAAAGAAGGTGAATCCCTCTATGAAGCTTGGGAAAGATACAAACAGTTGACCAAAAAGTGTCCTTCTGACATGCTTTCAGAATGGACCATACTGGATATATTCTATGATGGTTTATCTGAGCTATCAAAGATGTCACTGGACACTTCTGCAGGTGGATCCATTCACCTAAAGAAAACGCCTGCAGAAGCTCAAGAACTCATTGACATGGTTGCTAATAACCAGTTCATGTACACTTCTGAAAGGAATCCTGTGAGTAATGGGACGCCTATGAAGAAGGGAGTTCTTGAAGTTGATACTCTGAATGCCATATTGGCTCAGAATAAAATATTGACTCAGCAAGTCAATATGATCTCTCAGAGTCTGCATGGAATGCAAGCTGCATCCAACAGTACTCAAGAGGCTTCTTATGAAGAAGAAGCTTATGATCCTGAGAACCCTGCAATAGCAGAGGTGAATTACTTAGGTGAACCTTATGGAAACACCTATAACTCATCATGGAGAAATCATCCAAATTTCTCATGGAAGGATCAAAAGCCTCAACAAGGCTTTAATAATGGTGGAAGAAACAGGTTTAGCAATAATAAACCTTTTCCATCATCCCTCAGCAACAGACAGAGAACTCTGAACAAAATACTTCTAATTTGGCAAACTTAGTCTCTGATCTGTCTAAGGCTACTGTAAGTTTCATGAATGAAAAAAGATCTTCCATTAGAAATTTGGAAGCACAAGTGGGCCAGCTGAGTAAAAGGATCACTAAAATCCCTCCCAGTACTCTCCCAAGCAATACAGAAGAGAACCCAAAAGGAGAGGGCAAGGCCATTGACATAAGCACCATGGCCGAACCTACAAGGGGAGTGGAGGACGTGAATCCCAAGGAGGAAGACCTCCTGGGACGTCCAGTGATCAATAAGGAGCTTCCCTCTGAGGAACCAAAGGACTCTGAGGCTCATCTAGAGACCATAGAGATTCCTTTGAACCTCCTTATGCCCTTCATGAGCTCTGATGAGTATTCCTCTTCTGAAAAGAATGAGGATGTTACTGAAGAGCAAACTGCCAAGTTTCTTGGTGCAATCATGAAGCTGAATGCCAAATAATTTGGCATTGATACTTGGGAAGTTGAACCTCCCTTGTTCATCAATGAACTAAGTGATCTGGATCAACTGACATTGCCTCAGAAGAGACAGGATCCTGGAAAGTTCATAATACCCTGTACCATAGGCACCATGATCTTTAAGGCTCTATGTGACCTTGGTTCAGGAATAAACCTCATGCCCCTCTCTGTAATAGAGAAATTGAGAATCTATGGGGTGCAAGCTGCTAAAATCTCATTAGAGATGACAGACAGTTCAAGAAAACAGGCTTTTGGACAAGTAGAGGACGTGTTAGTAAAGGTTGAAGGCCTTTACATCCCTGCTGATTTCATAGTCCTGGATACTAGAAAGGAAGAGGATGAATCCATCATCCTAGGAAGACCTTTCCTGGACACAGCAAGAGCTGTGATTGATGTTGACAGAGGTGAAATAGTCCTTCAATGGAATAAGGACTCCCTTGTGTTTAAAACTCAAGGATCTCCCTCTGCAACCAAGGAGAGGAAGCAGAGAAAGCTTCTCTCAAAGTAGAGTCAAATAAAGCCCCCACAGTCAAACTCTAAGTTTGGTGTTGGGAGGCCACAACCAAACTCTAAGTTTGGTGTTGAACTCCCATATCCAAACTCTAAGTTTGGTGTTGGAGAGTCTCAACAATGCTCTGAACATTTGTGAGGCTCCATAAGAGCCCACTGTCAAGCTATTTGACATTAAAGAAGCGCTTGTTGGGAGGCAACCCAATGTTTATTTATCTAACTCTATTATTCTTGTTTTTCATGTTTTCTTAGGTTTATGATCATGTGGAGTCACAAAATAAATATGAAAATTGAAAACGGAATAAAAAATAGCAGAAGAAAAATCACACCCTGGAGGAGCATCTGTCTGGCGTTCAGCGCCAGAACAGAGCATGGTTCTGACGCTGAACGCCCAAAATGGGCAGCTTCTGGGCACTGAACGCCAGAACAGGCATGGTTCTGGCGTTCAACGCCAGAAATGGCACACAAATGGGCGTTGAACGCCCAAAATGGCCACCAACCTGGCGCTGAACGCCCAGAGTTGGGTGCAAAGGCATTTTTACATGCCTAATGGGTGCAGGGATGTAAATCCTTGAACACCTCAGGATCTGTGGACCCCACAGGATCCACTCAGGATCTGTGGACCCCACAGGATCCCCACCTACCTCCACTCACTTCTTCTTACCACTCTCTTTCATACAACCCCATAAACACTCTTCCCCAAAATCCCTTTACCAATCACCTCAAACTCTCTTCCCCATCACCTCTTCACCACTCACATCCATCCACTCTTCCCCATAAACCTACCTCATAAACTCCACCTACCTTCAAAATTCAAAACCAATGTCCCACCCAAACCCACCCATATGGCCGAACCTTAACCCCCCCTCCCTTCCCTATATAAAGCCCTCCATTCTTCATCAAATTCACACAACACACCCCTCTACACCCTTCTTGGCCGAAACACTTCCCACTCTCCCTCTCCTCCATTTCTTCTTCTTCTTCATCTATTCTTTCTTTTATTGCTCGAGGGCGAGCAAAACTCTAAGTTTGGTGTGGTAAAAGCATAAGCTTTTTGTTTTTCCATTACCATTGATGGCACCTAAGACCGGAGAATCCTCTAGAAAGGGGAAAGGGAAGACAAAAGCTTCCACATCCGAGTCATGGGAGATGGAAAGGTTCATCTCCAAAGCCCATCAAGACCACTTCTATGATGTTGTGGCCAAGAAGAAGGTGATCCCTGAGGTCCCTTTCAAACTCAAAAGAAATGAGTATCCGGAGATCTGACATGAAATTCAAAGAAGTGGTTGGGAAGTTCTAACAAATCCCATCCAACAAGTCAGCATCCTAATGGTTCAAGAGTTCTATGCTAATGCATGGATCACCAAGAACCATGATCAAAGTAAGAAACCGGATCCAAAGAACTATGTTACAATGGTTCGGGGGAAATACTTAGATTTTAGTCCGGAGAATGTGAGGTTGGCGTTCAACTTGCCAAACATGGAAGAGAACGCACGCCCCTACACTAGAAAGGTCAACTTTAATCAATGGTTGGACCAAGTCCTTATGGACATATGCGTGGAAGGAGCTCAATGGAAGATCGACTCCAAAGGCAAGCCGGTTCAACTAAGAAGATTGGACCTCAAGCCTATAGCTAGAGGATGGTTGGAGTTTATTCAATGCTCAATCATTCCCACTAGCAACCGGTCTGAAGTTACTATAGACCGGGCCATCATGATCCATAGCATCATGATTGGAGAAGAGGTAGAAGTTCATGAGATTATACCTCAAGAACTCTACAAGGTGGCTGACAAGTCCTCCACTATGGCAAGGTTAGCCTTTCCTCACCTCATCTGCCACCTATGCAATTCGGCTGGGATTGACATAGAGGGAGATATCCTCATTAAAGAGGACAAGCCCATCACTAAGAAGAAGATGGAGCAAGCAAGAGAGCCCAGTCATGGAGCTCAAGAGGCGCAAGAAACTCATTTTCATGAGATCCCGGAGATGCCTCAAATGCACTTTCCTCCACAAAATTATTGGGAGCAAATCAGCACCTCCGTAGGAGAATTGAGTTCCAATATGGGACAACTAAGGGTGGAACATCAAGAGCACTCCATCATGCTTCATGAAATAAGAGAAGATCAAAAAGCAATGAGGGAGGAGCAACAAAGACAAGGAAGAGACATAGAAGAGCTCAAGGACATCATTGGTTCCTCAAGAAGGAAACGCCACCATCACTAAGGTGGATTCATTCCTTGTTCTTATTTCTTCTGTTTTTCGTTTTCTATGTTGTGTGCTTATCCATGTTTGTGTCTTCATTAAATGATCATTAGTAGTAGTAACTTTGTCTTAAAAATATGAATGTCCTATGAATCCATCACCTCTCTTAAATGAAAAATGTTTTAATTCAAAAGAACAAGAAGTACATGAGTTTCGAATTTATCCTTGAACTTAGTTTAATTATATTGATGTGGTGACAATGCTTCTTGTTTTCTGAATGTATGCTTAAACAGTGCATATGTCTTGTGAAGTTGTTGTTTAAGAATGTTAAATATGTTGGCTCTTGAAAGAATGATGACTAGGAGACATGTTATTTGATAATCTGAAAAATCATAAAAATGATTCTTGAAGCAAGAAAAAGCAGCAAAAAACAAAGCTTGCAAAAAAAAAAAAAAAAATATATATATATATATATATATATATATATAGGCGAAAAAAATAGAAAGAAAAAGAAAAAGCAAGCAGAAAAAGCCAAAAGCTCTTAAAACCAAGAGGCAAGAGCAAAAAGCCAATAACCTTTAAAACCAAAAGGCAAGGGCAAATAAAAAGGATCCCAAGGCTTTGAGCATCAGTGGATAGGAGGGCCTAAAGGAATAAAATCCTGGTCTAAGCGGCTAAACCAAGCTGTCCCTAACCGTGTGCTTGTGGCGTGTAGGTGTCAAGTGAAAACTTGAGATTGAGCAGTTAAAGTCAAAATCCAAAGCAAAAAAGAGTGTGCTTAAGAACCCTGGACACCTCTAATTGGGGACTTTAGCAAAGCTGAGTCACAATCTGAAAAGGTTCACCCAGTTATGTGTCTGTGACATTTATGTATCCGGTGGTAATACTGGAAAACAAAGTGCTTAGGGCCACGGCCAAGACTCATAAAGAAGCTGTGTTCAAGAATCATCATACTGAACTAGGAGAATCAATAACACTATCTGAACTCTGAGTTCCTAAAGATGCCAATCATTCTGAACCTCAATGGATAAAGTGAGATGCCAAAACTATTCAAGAGGCAAAAAGCTATAAGTCCCGCTCATTTGATTGGAGCTATGTTTCATTGATTGTTTGGAATTTATAGTATATTCTCTTCTTTTTATCCTATTTGGTTTTCAGTTGCTTGGGGACAAGCAACAATTTAAGTTTGGTGCTGTGATGAGCGGATAATTTATACGCTTTTTTACATTATTTTTAGTATGTTTTCAGTAGGATCTAGTTACTTTTAGGGATGTTTTCATTAGTTTTTATGTTAAATTCACATTTCTGGACTTTACTATGAGATTGTGTGTTTTTATGTGATTTCAGGTATTTTCTGACTGAAATTGAGGGACTTGAGCAGAAATCATATTCAGAGGTTGAAAAAGGACTCCTGATGTTGTTGGATTCTGACCTCCCTGCACTCAAAATGGATTTTTTGGAGCTACAGAACTCGAAATGGTGCGCTTCCAATTGCGTTGGAAAGTAGACATCCTAGGACTACTAAGAAGAAGGCTTCTTGGATTTTTTTTAGGTCTGCCCAGGGGTACAAGGTTTTTTCTATGTATGATGAATGCTTTCGGGATTTTAAGATACTTTTTTAAGGTTCGGGATGTTGAAGGAGCTCGGCCTTTCTTTCTAGATGAGAACAACGAACCCCGCTTTCCTTTAGAGTGGCAGAAGAATGTAGTGGTATCCCGATACACCTGAGAGATGTTGGACGAGGTCGAGCAGGCCTTTGTAACTGTTTTGGAGGATATTTTGGGGGAACCTCCTCATTTGGAAACTAAAAAATCTTTGGGGGACACATCCCTTGTCCGAACTGTATTGGGTATTTACTTGATATATTTTGTTTCTTGTTTTTTCTTTGCTGCCTTCTTCTTTTTCTGGTTTGTAAAGCTGTTTGTTCTTCATTTTCCAGAGATGGCTAAGAATAATAAATCGATGAAGGCTTTCAAAAAAGCGAGAAAGGCTACTGCGGCCCAGAACATCTCGACCAGGGCGGATGGGGAAGGGTCCTCTCAGGTTCCGCCGAAGCCATCTGTGCCGAGCTCGCCTGGATCGAGGAGAATGATCCCTACTCCTAGAGTCCGTGTACTTGATCCTCCACAGTCTTCTGCCGCTGTTTCTTACGCTCCGGTCGTTTTTCCTTCCAAAAGACCCCGAACTGTCGAGCCCTTCAATCTGGATGCGCCTGATTTCGACGCTGTTGGCTTTGTCGACCAGCAGATCGGTCCTTATGGTGCCCTCCCTATGGATGATGTATCTCTCCTTCGCCATTTAGATTTTATAACTCAGAGTAGTATTAAGATGGCGTATATGGGAGCTGCCCTGTACCGAACTGCCCAAGATCTTCCTCTTCATGCCACCAAAGCCTTCATAGCGGAGGCTAAGCAGGAGTTCGACCGGATGAAGGGTTTGAAAGAGGAACTCCAAGTGAAAGTGACCAAGCTGGAGAAGGAGTTGGAGGTCGAAAAGGCTAGTTCTGTTGCCTTGGCGGCTTCTGTGAGGTTGGCTGAAGACATGGTGTTGAGGCACAAGGACAGCTATGTCACGACCTATAGGGAAGTGATGCGTCTTAGGGAGGAGTTGGAGTCTGCCCGGGTTGATTATGCCAAGCTCCAGGGTCACCTTGTGGGCAGCGTAAATGCTGCTTATGAGAACCTAAATGAGCAGGTTCAGGTTCTTGCCCCCGAGGTCGACCTTGCTCTATTCAGTCTGGATAATGTTGTAAAGGATGGCAAAATTGTCCCTGACGACCCTGATGACGACGATGTTGAGCCTCCCTCAGTGCCTGCGGCCAAAGCTTCTGTTATGCCGACTTCTTCAGCTCCTTCCTCTGAGGTCGTTCATCCTGAATCAGATCCTGATTGCCAAATCTTGAATAGGGATGACGGGACAGTGGATGCAGTGCCTCTTCGGACTCGCCCTCCTTCACCCCGTGTTGATGTTGCTGAGAAGCCTTCGGATAAATAGTTTTCTAAATGTTTGTGTAGATAGCCCGGCTTGTGGGCTTTTAAACTCTTTATGATGTTTGCTGACTGTTGACACTCTTTTAGTTGCTTGTTTAGCAACTTTATTTTGAAAAATAAAATAGTTTCCAAGTTCTTGGGGCTGATTTTGGTAGCCTCTTGAGCTTGTTATTATTATAAGTTTATACTTTTTATATCATGTCTATTTGCATCGGCCTTGGTATCTTTTTAGGCTTTTCGGAGTGTTGGAGCTTTGTTGTCCTCTTTAGATTGCCTTTATACTTGTGGCTTGATTCCTCTGAGGTTGTAGTTGCTTGGATCCAACTTGTATGTCGGCTTCCTGGTGTTGTCTTGAAGTTATTTCTAATAACCCTATTTGTTGGGACCTTTGTGAGGTCTCCGTTAGTAATAACGTTAAGGTTTTTGGGAAGCCGACTTCGTCATTTCAGTTACTTCTAGTAATCCTTTCTTTTGGACCTTGTTAGGTCTTATTTTAGGAATTACTCTTGTAACTTGTTTGGGAAAGGCCGACTTCTTTATGTCAGTCTTACCTAAGTTATTTCTAGTAATCCTCTTTCTCGGACCCTCGTCAAGTCTCTTTCAGGGGTTACTTTTTGTTGATTTTAGAATCGACTTCCTTGTGTTGGTTCCTTCTAATTTATTTTTGTAATCCTCTTTCTTGGACCTTGTTTAGGTCTCTTTCAGGGATTACTTTTATAACTTTATGTTTTGGGCCGACATCTTCATGTTGGGCCCTTCTAAGTTATTTTTGTAATCCTCTTTCTTGGACCTTGTTCAGGTCTCTTTCAGGGATTACTTTTATAACTATATGTTTTGGACCGACTTCTTCATGTCGGGCCCTTCTAAGTTATTTTTGTAATCCTCTTTCTTGGACCTTGTTCAGGTCTCTTTCAAGGATTACTTTTATAACTTTATGTTTTGGGCCGACTTCTTCATGTCGGGCCCTTCTAAGTTATTTTTGTAATCCTCTTTCTTGGACCTTGTTCAGGTCTCTTTCAGGGATTACTTTTATAACTTTATGTTTTGGGCCGACTTCATTATGTCAGGCCCTTCTAAGTCATAATAATCCTCTTTTATAGGGCTGACCAGACCTCTTTCCAGGGATTTACTTATAACTTTGGTTATTGCGACTGGTCCGACTTCTTTACGTCGGCCAGTCTTTAAGTTATTTTTTAGCAATCCATTTTATTAAGACCTCGTTAGGTCCTTTCTATGGATCACTTTCGATAACTTCTTGCATTATTCTGTTTTCATCTTTGCCGATTTTGTAGAGATTGGGTTTAATCCTTGTTTGGTTGACCTTTTAATGAATTTGGTTTTCATCTCTGTTGGTCTTTTATCGTGATCGTGCAGTGAATTTGATTTTCACTTTCTGCCGATCTGTAGCTTTATAATCGGATGATGAATGTTTCAGATTAATGCGCCTTGAGAATTTGTAGAAGATCTAAATAGATTTTATTCAAAAGAAAATGCAAATATATACATGTGGGAGCTTTATCCCTCTAAGTCGGAAAATTTAAAGGGTCTTGGCTTGGCACCTCATTAAAAAACCTTTTCAGGAAAAAGAGTGCGCCTTGTCCTAAGATCCTTTATCGTCCCTAACTATAGTACCTTCTTAGGTTGCAGGCGTGCCATGACCTAGGAAGCTCTCGCCCATCGAGTTCGGACAGTCTGTAGTAGCCCTTTTCAAGTACTTCTATGACTTGGTAGGGTCCTTTCTAGTTTGCTGCCAGCTTTCCTTCTCTAGGTCGAGTTGTTTCGATATCATTTTGGATTAGGACGAGGTCGTTCTCAGCAAATCCTCGCGGCACTACCCTTTGATTGTATCTCGAAGCCATTCGACGTTTTAATGCCTATTCCCTGATCCGAGCTCTTTCTTGGATTTCTGGGAGTAGGTCGAGTTCTTCCCTTTGAAGTTGGGAGTTGGCCTCTTCATTATAGTGGATCACTCTAGGCGACCCTTCTTCAATCTCCACTGGGATCATTGTCTCTATTCCGTACGCTAATCGGAAGGGTGATTCCTTTGTGGTGGAATGCAGCGTTGTTCGATATGCCCATAGGACTTGTGGGAGTTCCTTAGCCCAGGCTCCCTTTGCGTCCTGTAATCTCCGTTTTAGCCCAGCCAATATGACTTTGTTGGCAGCTTCGGCTTGTCCATTGGCTTGGGGATGTTCTACGGAAGTGAACTAGTATTTTATGTTCAAGTCGGCCACTAACTTTCTGAAGCCTGCATCTGTGAATTGGGTGCCATTGTCTGTGGTGATGGAGTATGGAACCCCGAACCTTGTGACAATGTTCCTATATAGGAATTTTCGACTTCTTTGAGCAGTGGCGTTAGCGAGGGGTTCTGCCTCGATCCACTTTGTGAAATAGTCTACTCCTACTATGAGGAATTTAACTTGTCCCGATCCCTGAGGGATGGGTCCGAGAAGGTCGAGTCCCCATTTTGCGAATGGCCAAGGTGAGGTCACGCTGATGAGTTCGTCTGGCGGGGCGATGTAGAAGTTGGCATCTTTCTGACATAATGGATATATCTTTACGAACTCCGTGGCTTCTTTTTGTAGAGTTGGCCAATAGAACCCTGCCCGGAGTACTTTTTTGGCAAATGCTTGCGCTCTGAAATGATTGCCATAGATGCCACTGTGTATTTCTTCTAGAATTTCTTTTGTGTTGAAAGTCGGAACATATTTTAACAATGGTATTGAAATCCCTCTTTTGTATAGAGTATTATTTATGATAGTGTAGTATTGTGCCTCCCGTTTTAACCTCTTTGCCTCCTTTTCATCTGTAGGAAGTGTTTCTTTTTTGAGGTAGTTATTTATGGGAGTCATCCATCCTTGATCTAGACCTGTTATGGCTAGGACTTTTTCCTCTTCCGAGATTGACGGGTTCTGCAGCATTTCCTGGATGAGGCTTCTATTGTTGCCGCCTGGTTTGGTGCTGGCTAGCTTTGAGAGTGCGTCAGCTCGGGCATTTTGTTCGCAGGGTATGTGGTGGATCTCATATTCCCCGAGTTGTCCGAGCTATTCCCTGGTTTTGTCCAAGTACTTTTTCATGGTGGGATCCTTGGCTTGGTAGCTCCCTGTTATTTGTGAAGTGACCACCTGTGAGTCGCTGAAGATGATGAGTTTTTGAGCTCCAACCTCTTTAGCCAGCTTCAAACCAGCTAGTAGTGCCTCATATTCAGCTTGGTTGTTTGAGGCAGGGAACCCGAATTTGAGGGAAATTTCGAATTGGGTTCCTTGGTTGCTTTCAATTATCACACCTGCGCCGCTTCCAGTCTTATTCGAGGAGCCGTCCACGTAGAGATACCATTCTGTGGGGGTTTCTGGGTGTCTGTAAATTCTACAATGAAGTCAGCCAGGTATTGTAATTTGATGGCTGTCTGTACTTCGTATTGAAGGTCGAACTCGGACAACTCAACTGCCCATTGCAAGATTCTACCCACTAGGTCTGTTTTTTGCAATATCCCTTTTATGGGTTGGTTGGTCTGAACCGTAATGGTGTAGGCTTGGAAAGATGGGCGAAGTCGTCGAGATGTTAAGATGAGAGCATAGGCAAATTTTTCTATTTTTTAGTAGTTTAGCTCGGATCCTTGTAATGCTTTACTGATGAAGTATACGGGTTGTTGCCCACTGTCATCTTCTCGAATTAGTGCTGAGGCTACTGCCCGACTTTCTACCGCGAGGTACAATATGAGTGGTTCTCCTTCTCATGGCCGAGATAGGATGGGTGGCTGTCCTAGGAATCTTTTGAAATCTTGGAAGGCTTGTTCAGACTCCGTTGTCCATTCAAACCTCTTTCCTTTCCTTAGGGTAGCATAGAAGGGGAGAGATCTTATCGCTGATCCCGCTAGAAATCTGGACAAGGTTGCCAGTCTTCCATTGAGTTGTTGTACCTCTTTGATGCAAGTCGGACTCTTCATATCGAGTATGGCCTGGCATTTATCTGGATTTGCCTCGATTCCTCTTTGTGTGAGCATAAAACCCAGGAATTTGCCAGCTTCTATTGCGAAGGTGCATTTTGCAGGATTAAGTCGCATGCATGCCTTCTTTTGGTGTCGAATACTTGGGCGAGGTCGGACAGCAACGTCTCTTCACTTTGTGTCTTTATTAACATGTCGTCCACATAGACTTCCATGATTTTTCCAATATGATCTGTGAAGACCTTATTCATTAATCTTTGATAAGTAGCTCCCACGTTTTTAAGACCAAAAGGCATGACGATGTAGCAATAGTTTGCTTTTGGTGTTAAGAATGAAGTTTTTTCTTGGCCGGGTGGATACATTGGGATTTGATTGTATCCCGAATATATGTCCATAAATGAGAGGTATTTATATCTGGAGGAGGCATCTACCAGAGCGTCGATACTTGGGAGTGGAGAAGGATCTTTTGGGCAGGCTTTGTTGAGATCAGTGTAGTCGGTGCACATTCGCCACTTCCCATTTAATTTTTTCACCAAGATGACATTAGCTAACCATAGTGGGTACTTGACTTCTCTTATGAATCCTGCTTCCAGTAGAGCTTGTACCTGCTCTTCCACAGCTTGGGATTGTTCTGGTCCGAGCTTTCTTCGTCTCTGTTGTACCGGCCGAGATCCTGGGTAGACCGCCAACTTGTGGCACATTAATTTGGGGTCTATGCATGGCATGTCTGCAGCCTTCCATGCAAAGAGGTTGACGTTATCTCGTAAGAACTGTACGAGTGATTCTTTTATGTCTCCTTTTAGGATCGTACCAATGTTGGTTGTTTTGTCTGGGATGTCTCTAATCTGGACTTTCTCTACTTCACCCTCGGGTTGCGGGCGGAGTTCTTCCCACCTCTGAACTCCACCAAGTTCGATTGTGTGGAATTCTTCTCCTAAACCCTAAACCCTAAACCCTAAACCCTAAACCCTAAACCCTAAACCCTATTCTTGGAGGATAGATTTACCCTTGACCAAGTAGATAGATGATTTTACATTAATTGCATGCATTTATTTAGGTCGTTTACATTTCATAAACCCTTTCTTACCATAATCTTTGGTCTTTTTATTTTAAGCATGAGGACATGCTTGGTTTAAGTGTGGGGAGATTTGATAAACCCCAATTTTGTGGTTTATATTGTGTAGAATTTGGGGAGTTTTGTCAATATTTCTCGCACTTATTCACAAGTATTGCATGGTTTTGTGTTCTCTTCCTAATATTGCTTCATGATGAAAAACATGCTTCTTTTGCCTTAAAATTGCTATACTTTGATCCTCTTCTATTACCATTCGATGTCGTGACCTGTTTGTTGATTGATTTCGAAAATTATAGGGCAAAGATGGCCTAGAAGAGAGAAAGAAAGCATGCACAAGAGGAAGGAACATGAAGATTTGGATTTTGGGAATTCCAGCATGGGCGCGCACGCGCACCTCGCGCGCCCGTGTGGATGTGGACAGCTGGAAGTGGCACGAAGGATGGACACATCCGCACAGATTAGGAAAATCCACACCGGCGCGCACGCGTACATGGCGCTCACGCGCGGAAAGCTGTACGTGACCTCATTAAAGGAAATCATGCTTGGCAATTTCTGAGGCTCATCAGGCCCAAATTCAAGCTGTTTCTGCATGGAAAAGATCCAAGGATGCTAGGGAAACGGGGGATCAATTATTTTACATTTAGACATAATTTTTAGCTATTTTTTAGTTCTTTGTTCTTCTAGAGAGAGAAATCCTTGTTCCTCTCTAGATCTAGCTTTAATTTGATCTTCCCTTGTTGAATTCTGAATTGGATCTTGTTAATTACTAGTTTTAATTGTTTAATTTGAATTCCCTAGTATAATTTTGCTTAGATCTTATGTTAGTTTTATGTTTTCTTGTTGTTTGTCATTTTATACCCATTTCATGAATCTTGTAGATCTTGATTTGTTATTGTTGCATTGATGATTTCCATGATGAATTGTGTTGTTTGAATGATTGTATGTTGGTAATTGTTAGTGAGTACTTGTTAGTTCCAATTTAATTGCAATTTGAACATGTTTTTCATTAATGCTTACCATGTGTTTGATGAAATGTTTCCTTTGATTATGGAGTAGTCTTTTTTACTCTTGGCCTAGGCTAAGGGAATTGGGTAAACTTGAGTCATTGGGTCTAATGGATTTGATGATTTGGGAACCCTTGGTGGTCAATTTGATAGCCATTGACACTAGCCTACTACTAAGTTAATTAGTAGTTAGGTTGGACCTTATGGGTTGATGTTGGCCAAACCATTTAACAGACTTCAAGTATAGAAGTAGACTTAATGAGTTTGGTTCCTCATAATTGTCAAGATATGGTTATTAGACAAGGATAGTGACCCCAATTCCCATGTCTAGCCAAGAGTTACTTTTATCATTCATATTTGAAAGCCCAAAAATCTTAATTGTCTTGTTTTAGTTATATTTACTTGTTTAGTTTAGAATAGAATTACATTGGATGTTATTTTTTGAGTTTGGAATTATTTACATTTTGCCTTAGTTGTTTGGATTAGTTTCTTGCATTTCAAGATTACTTGCTCGTTAAGATTCCTAGTTTAATTTCTTGCTCATGACTTGCAACCCCGGAATTCTAACCAATGTTGATGCACATGTTTGCCCATTTCTTGTGAGACGACCCGGGATTTGAATACTTCGGTTATTTTTATTGGAGTTGAACTTGTGACAACCAAATCCCTTCTAAATTTGATTCACGGATTATTTGTCGGTCGAGGACTATACTTGCAACGTGAAAAATCTTGTGAAATTTCTTATCGACGGTATCCGTGCTCGATCAAATTTTTGGCACCGTTGCCGGAGAATGGTTGCAACATATGCCTTGATATTGGTTATGTGAATATGTGAATATTGTAGATAGTTTACTTTCTTTTAATACTTAGCTATAGTTCAGATTTCTTTTTGTATGTGTGCTATGACTCCCAAGTTTGATGACTCGGTCTCAACCGAATTCTAGTCTAGCCGAGCTTGACCCTGAGATTGAAAGAACTTTGTTACACACTCGGCAAGCTAGACGGCGGTTGGATTATCTGGCTAGTACTTCGGCCTCTCTTGAGGAACATACCGAATCACTAGATGGTACCGAAAGTGACTTAGAATCCGTTATTTCTTATTCTTCTGTTGGCACTACTAATACATCTTTGCATCCTACAGGTGAGCCATACATGGCGGAGTGGTGCACGAATTATGAATCACACTTTTCACAACTCGTACCACTGACCAGCAAGTGCACTGGGTCGTCCAAGTAATACCTCACGTGAGTAAGGGTCGAATCCCATGGAGATTGTTGGTTTGAAGCAATCTATGGTTATCTTGTAAATCTTAGTCAGGAGGTCAATTATGTTTATCAGTTGAATTGCAAACAAACAATAGAGCATGGATTAAAGGTTACTTGTTATGCAGTAATGGAGAATATGTTGGAGTTTTGGAGATGCTTTGTCTTCTGAATCTCTGCTTTCCTCTGTCTTCTTGTTCACGCACGCTCGTCCTCCTATGGCAAGCTGTTTGTTGGTGGATCACCGTTGTCAATGGCTACCTTCCATCCTTCCAGTGAAAACTACGCTCACGCGCTCTGTCACAGCACGGCTAATCACCGGTTGGTTCTCGATCCGGTTGGAATAGGATTTACTATCCTTTTGCGTCTGTCACTAACGCCCAGCCTTCTGGAGTTTGAAGCTCATCACAGTCATTCAATCCTTGAATCCTACTCGGAATACCACAGACAAGGTTTAGACTTTCCGGATTCTCATGAATGCCGCCATCAGTTCTAGCTTATACCACGGAGATTCTGATTAAGGAATCTAAGAGATACTCATTCAATCGTATATAGAACGGAGGTGGTTGTCAGGCACACGTTCATGATTTGAGGAAGGTGATGAGTGTCACAGATCATCACCTCCATCACTGTTAAGCGCGAATGAACATCTTAGATAGGAACAAGCGTGTTTGAATGGAAAACATAAATACTTGCATTAATTCATCGAGGCACAGCAGAGCTCCTCACCCCCAACAATGGGGTTTAGAGACTCATGCCGTCAGAGAATACAAAGTTTAGATCTAAAATGTCATGAGATGCAAAATAAGTCTCTAAAAGTTGTTTAAATACTAAACTAGTAGCCTAGGTTTACAAAAAATTAGTGGACTATGATAGATGATGCAGAGATCCACTTCTGGGCCCACTTGGTGTGTGCTGGGGCTGAGATTTAAGCAAGTCACGTGCAGAGGCCATTTGTGGAGTTGAACGCCAGTTTTTGTGCCAGTTTGGGCATTCAACTCCAGCTTTTGATCCTTTTCTGGCGCTGGACGCCAGAATTGGGCAGAGAACTGGCGTTGAATGCCAGTTTACGTCATCTATCCTTGTGAAAAGTATGGACTATTAAATATTTCTGGAAAGCCCTGGATGTCTACTTTCCAACGCAATTGGAATCATGCCATTTCGAGTTCTGTAGCTCCAGAAAATCCACATTGAGTGCAGGGAGGTCAGAATCCAACAGCATCAGCAGTCCTTTTTCAGCCTGAATCAGATTTTTGCTCAGCTCCTTCAATTTCAGCCAGAAAAATACCTGAAATTACAGAAAAACACACAACTCATAGTAAAGTCCAGAAATATGAATTTTTCCTAAAAACTAATGAAAATAGACTAAAAACTAACTAGAACATACTCAAAACTATATGAAATTAACCCCAAAAAGCGTATAAAATATCCGCTCATCACAATACCAAACTTAAACTGTTGCTTGTCCTCAAGCAACTAGACAAATAAAATAGAAGACTAATAGGTTGAGAAGCAATAATATCTCAGAGGTTTTGATTGAAGCTCAGATTCTAATTAGATGAGTGGGACTAGTAGCTTTTTGCTTCTGAACAGTTTTGGCATCTCACTTTATCCATTGAAGCTCAGAGTGATTGGCATCTATAGGAACTTAGAATTCAGATAGTGTTATTGATTCTCTTAGTTCAGTGTGATGATTCTTGAACACAGCTTCTTTATGAGTCTTGGCCGTGGCCCTAAGCACTTTGTTTTCCAGTATTACCACTAGATACATAAATGCCACAGACACATAACTGGGTGAACCTTTTCAGATTGTGACTCAGCTTTGCTAAAGTCCCTAATTAGAGGTGTCCAGAGTTCTTAAGCACACTCTTCTTTTTGCTTTGGACCTTGACTTTAACCGCTCAGTCTCAAGTTTTCACTTGACACCTTCACGCCACAAGCACATGGTTAGGGACAGCTTGGTTTAACCGCTTAGACCAGGATTTTAGTTCTTTAGGCCCTCCTATCCACTGATGCTCAAAGCCTTGGGATCCTTTTCATTTGCCCTTGCCTTTTGGTTTTAAGGGTTATTGGCTTTTTCTGCTTGCTTTTTCTCTCTCTTTTTTTTTTCTGCAAGCTTTGTTCTTTGCTGCTTTTTCTTGCTTCAAGAATCATTTTTATGATTTTTCAGATTATCAATAACATGTCTCATGTTCATCATTCTTTCAAGAGCCAACATATTTAACAATCTTAAACAACAAATTCAAAAGACCTATGCACTGTTCAAGCATTCATTTAGAAGACAGAAAGCATTGCCACCACATTTAACTAATTAGAATTTCTCTTATTAAAACTCAAAATTTTATTGCCTCTTATTCAAAAGATCTACTACTTTATTCATGTTTGCTGATGATGAGAAAAATAAACTATAGCTTAATTGGAGATAAAGTCAAAATAGATACAAATTATTACTATATGACTCCTAAGGTAAACTTCTATAAGGACACTGTCACAGAGTTAAGGCAGAAATTGGAAATTAACAACCTTTATTCTGGGGGAACGGGGGTTCCTCTGATCCTTGGGGTGCTTGGTCCTACAAGAGAAGACTTTTGGCGCTTCAATTCCCTTAAGTCACGCCCTTGCTCCTCTTGTTCTTTAAACATATAGGTCAGCATTTGACTGTGTTCCTTCTGTTCTTTTATTATTTGCTCCATGGCTTCCCGTATCTTGGTAACAGACATCTCAAGATACTCCCAGTATTCAGATTGAGGAATCTCTGGGAGGGATTCCTGTGCTCTCTTCTTGATGGGATCCTCCTGTGCTTATTGTTTTTCCATTGATGCTTTGGTAATAGGCTTTTCAATTGGGATATACTCAGTTATTCCCATCCTTACTCCAGCGTCCTTGCAGAGTAGAGAAATCACGCTTGGATAAGCCAACCTGGCCTCTTTAGAATTTTTGTTAGCAATTTTGTAGAGTTCAGTTGAAATCAGCTGATGAACCTCCACTTCCTTTCCCATCATGATGCAATGGATCATCACTGCTCTTTTAACTGTGACTTCAGAACGGTTGCTAGTAGGCAACAGAGAACGCCCAATGAAGTCCAGCCATCCTCTGGCAACTGGTTTGAGATCCTCTCTCTTGAGTTGATTTGGGACACCCTTTGTGTTGGTGGTCCACCTGGCTCCAGGGATACATATGTCCTCTAGAATCTTATCCAGGTCAATGTCTGCTCTCATCATCCTCCTGTTGAAGGAGTCTGGATCATCCTTTAGCTGAGGTAGCTTTAAGATCTCTCTGATCTTGTCAGGGGTGGTATGAACAATCTTCCCTCTGACCATGGTCCGAAATTCATAGAAGGCAGTTCCAGATAGTTTTTGCTTGTCAGTCTGCCACATATTAGCATAGAACTCCTGGACCATGTTCCTTCCTACTTTCGTTTCAGGATTAGCTAGGACTTCCCAGTTCCTGATTCGAATTTGCTCCTGGATCTCCGGATATTCATCTTCTTTCAGATCGAATCTAACTTCCGGGATCACTGATCTCAGACCCATTACTTTAAGATAATGGTTTGAATGTTCTTTAGATAAGAACTTCCCTTGATTCCAAAGTGGTTTTGGAACACTCTCTTTCTTGCCTCTTGGAGTGGGTTGTTTTCCTTTAGGAGCCATGATCTTAGTGATCTCGGATAAACACACCAAACTTAGAGGTTTGCTTGTCCTCAAGCAAAAGAAAAGAAAGGAGAGGGATAGAAGGAGAGCTAGGTGCAATTGTTGATGGAGGAGGAGGGAGGCCGAACCCAAATTTAAAGGGATGGGGGGTGGGTTTTCGAAAAATTGGAAAAGATAAGATAAAAAGATTGAGTTGAAAAAGATAAGATAGAAGATATAGTTTAATTTTGAAAAGATATGATAGATTTTTGAAAAAGATAAATCTGAATTTTGAAAAAGATAATATGGAGATTTGAAAAAGATATGGATTAATTGAAAAGATTTTTGAGTGAAAAAGATAGATTTGTTTTCAGAAAAGTTTTGAAAAGAGTTTGAATTGAATTTGGAAAGAGGGATTTTTAGAAATTAAGGATTTTAGAAATCAGGGTTCTTAACATGTTCATGTAAAAATCATGCATTGAAACATAAAATTTGAAATTAAAATGGAAATACATGTGGAAAAATGAATTTGGCTCCTCCCTGCTGTCCTGGCGTTTGAACGCCCAAACACTGCCTGTTTTGGGCGTTCAGCGCCCAAATGCTGCTCTCCTGGGCGTTCAACGCCCAGCTGCTGCCATTACTGGCATTCAACGCCCAGTGGGTGCCCCTTTCTGGCGTTGAACGCCCAGCTGCTACCATGACTGGCGTTCAGCGCCCAGTGGATGCCCATTTTGGGCGTTGAACGCCCAAAATGCACTTTTACTGGCGTTTTCTTGCCAGTGAAATCTTTTTCTCTGTTTTGTGTGCCGAGGTCTTCTGTAAATGATTATTTACCTTGTTATCAATGAACTCTATATATAAACAAATAAAAATAAAAATAGAAATAGGGCAAAATGCTTAGAGGATTGTTGCCCCATGGCTGGGTTGCCTCCCAGCAAGCGCTTCTTTATTGTCTTTAGCTGGACCTTGCTGAGCTTTTAGTCTAGCTTCAGCCTTGAGCATTCTTGCTCAATGTTGCCTTCAAGATAATGCTTGATTCTCTGTCCATTGACAATGAACTTCTTATCAGAATCAATATCTTGAAGCTCCACATAACCATATGGTGATACACTTGTTCTTAAACCCTCTTTGAGCCTATGATAAACCCTCTTTGTTCTTAAATAGAGCACATCAACAATCCCAAGTGAAAAACAATGAATGTCCCTAGATTTGGATCCTTGATTAGCTTAGGTAAGTTAGGGTGTGTGTCATTCAAATGGGGGGTGTACTTCGGAATTTGGGTAGATGTAAAAAGGTGTATTGTAATTGTAATTGAAATTCTAGGATTTGGGAACATACTCATGTACTGAATGATTGAACCATATGCATTGAAACTTTTATATATGAAACCCCAAGAAAAAAAAGGGGACCAAAAAAAAAGAGAGAAAGCAATGAAAGGGGACAAAAATGTCCCAAAACAAAGTAATAATAACAATGCATATGGGATGTGAATTGAAAAGAATGCATGAGTATGCAAAAACGTAAAACCCATGGGTAGCTAGGTAATGTATATAGTTATATAGGTTGTTCTATGTGTCTAGTGGGATCCTAGGTTAATCAAGGACTCAAATTTTAAGCTCACTTGACCATATACATCCTTACTGTTCCGAGGGTTACCTAAAACTGTAGGCCGATCTCGGATGAGATCTTCTGTGCTGATCGAGATGACGTGTCCGACTGTGAATGGAGGCCGGAGCTATCGTATCTGACTTATTGAGCTTGGCTGCACTGCTGATCCTTTGTCACCGGAGGGTGGGGGTTACCTGCAAGGGACTCCGATGCTTAAGTTAGCAAGGGTATTAAGCAGGTTTTTGGTAGAATCAGAGTATGAGTTATACCTGGGTGCTCCATTGTATTTATAATGGTGTGGAGTGACCTTTTTAGATAAGATAAGTTAGTTATCTTTATCTTATCTTATCTTTGGGTGAGGTCATCTTATCTTCAAGGGAACCGCCCTTATCTCTATAGGCTTGGGATGCCTTTGGATTTGGGTCGTGTTCCTCTATTCGGGCCCTTTATTGGGCTTTCCTGGTAATTTGGCTGAGCTCTTTGAGAAGAGGTCGGATAGTCTGACCTGAAGAGGTCGGTCGCTTTGTCGCTAAACATCCCGGGTCGGATAGCTTGACCAGGGTATGAACAGTGCCCCTGCTCAAGCTGGTCTTTCTTTTTGAGGTCGAGTCTTACTTTTAGGACTTCGATCCTTCTCTGGTGAAGCCGAACTCGAGCATCTTGTCAACTTCATCTTTGTAGAGTTCTTCCTTTTTGAATATGGAACGTTTTCTTTTGCTTCTTCTTAAAAGCGCGCGCTTTTGCATTAGCGCTCTTAGCCTTGGGAATATGCGAGGGTTTTAATACCCTCATTAATTGGTTTTTAATTGCCCCGTTTCTCTTAGCCTCTCTATTTTGAATTTCACACTCAGAAAAAATGGTTTCTCTTCTCCGTAACTTCCCTTTTCTTTCTCTCTTTCTGTTTCCTGAAGTTTGCGGTTTTCGCATTTCTTCCTTGCGACGTCATTTGGTGATTTCTTGGTGTTTTTCTTTGCTCGAAAGGCGATTTTGTCTCTCTGTCTTCAATCTTCTTCGAAGCTTCTTCCTTTGTTCAGGTTGGTTCTTCTTTCCATTGTTCTCATCATTTTTTCTGGTAAAACTTTGATTTTGTCTGAATGTATGTTGGAAAGATTGAACCTTTTTGTAGTCTTTTATGCGTACTCCTGGTATTTCTGCTGGGGCTTTTTAGGGCTTTGCATGTTTTGCTGCTTGCTTCTAGTTGTTCTTTAATGCTTGAGTTTTGTGAACTGCACTTGTTTGCTTCTAAAAAGATTGCCCCTTGATTTTTGCCCTGTTGATAGCTTTCCTTGCTTCTGAACTTTGTAGAAGATAACGATGCTTGTTTTGATTTTCTTTGTTTGTTTGGGGGGATTTTATTTCTCTGAAAAAGGGTTGCATCTCTGATGATTTTTTCTTGATACATTTTGTTACTTGGTAGCTTCGTTTGTTAATCGAACTGGGACGGTGAGCCTGGGAGGTAGTTTATTTTGATGGTTTTATTTGATTTGTGGCTTTTTATTCAGAGTTGTCATTTTCGTTGAAAAAAGGGTCATTATCTTCCTGTATTCGAGGTGTAGGCTTGTAGGTTTTCCTGAGTCCTTGTTCTGCCTCCAAAGGATGCCTTTGGATCTTTTTAGCGTAGGTCTGGGGTTTCCTTTTATCGCTTGTACTGCGCTGGATTGTGTTGGTCGAGTTGTTTTGACTTCGTCCGAGATGTTTTTTAGTAATCCAATCTTCTTTTCTTGTTTGTAGGACTAGTTGGCCATGTCTTATCGCAAAAATATTGTCGAGGCATCTTCTAAGGTTCCTGAGGGGATGTCTGATTGGTTGGACTCCCTTGTGTTGCTGTGTGTTTCTTTAGCCAATTCTGAATTTTGTCTAAAGCTTAGAAAACATCATCGGATTTGTAGCAGTGGAGATCAGGAAACAGTTACGAGTTGGTAGCACCTGATTCTGACGATAGGGTTTGCTTCCCTGTCTTGACTCAGGGGGAGCGTCCCTTTTTCTATGCATATGATTTCTTTTTTAGCCAAATGAACATCACCCTTACTTTTACTTCTTTTGAAACTGACCTGTTATGGTCCTGTAACGTTGCCCCCTCTCAGCTTCACCCAAATTCTTGGGGTTTTATCAAGATTTTTCATTGGTTTGTCGAGATTTTGCTGTTACTCCTTCTCATACTCTCTTTTTGTATCTTTTTGTGTTGACAAAGCCTGGGACTACTAAGAAGAAGGCTTCTTGGATTTTTTTTAGGTCTGCCCAGGGGTACAAGGTTTTTTCTATGTATGATGAATGCTTTCGGGATTTTAAGATACTTTTTTAAGGTTCGGAATGTTGAAGGAGCTCGGCCTTTCTTTCTAGATGAGAACAACGAACCCCGCTTTCCTTTAGAGTGGCAGAAGAATGTAGTGGTATCCCGATACACCTGAGAGATGTTGACGAGGTCGAGCAGGCCTTTGTAACTGTTTTGGAGGATATTTTGGGGGAACCTCCTCATTTGGACACTAAAAAATCTTTGGGGGACACATCCCTTGTCCGAACTGTATTGGGTATTTACTTGATATATTTTGTTTCTTGTTTTTTCTTTGCTGCCTTCTTCTTTTTCTGGTTTGTAAAGCTGTTTGTTCTTCATTTTCCAGAGATGGCTAAGAATAATAAATCGATGAAGGCTTTCAAAAAAGCGAGAAAGGCTACTGGGCCCAGAACATCTCGACCAGGGCGGATGGGGAAGGGTCCTCTCAGGTTCCGCCGAAGCCATCTGTGCCGAGCTCGCCTGGATCGAGGAGAATGATCCCTACTCCTAGAGTCCGTGTACTTGATCCTCCACAGTCTTCTGCCGCTGTTTCTTACGCTCCGGTCATTTTTCCTTCCAAAAGACCCCGAACTGTCGAGCCCTTCAATCTGGATGCGCCTGATTTCGACGCTGTTGGCTTTGTCGACCAGCAGATCGGTCCTTATGGTGCCCTCCCTATGGATGATGTATCTCTCCTTCGCCATTTAGATTTTATAACTCAGAGTAGTATTAAGATGGCGTATATGGGAGCTGCCCTGTACCGAACTGCCCAAGATCTTCCTCTTCATGCCACCAAAGCCTTCATGGCGGAGGCTAAGCAGGAGTTCGACCGGATGAAGGGTTTGAAAGAGGAACTCCAAGTGAAAGTGACCAAGCTGGAGAAGGAGTTGGAGGTCGAAAAGGCTAGTTCTGTTGCCTTGGCGGCTTCTGTGAGGTTGGCTGAAGACATGGTGTTGAGGCACAAGGACAGCTATGTCACGACCTATAGGGAAGTGATGCGTCTTAGGGAGGAGTTGGAGTCTGCCCGGGTTGATTATGCCAAGCTCCAGGGTCACCTTGTGGGCAGCGTAAATGCTGCTTATGAGAACCTAAATGAGCAGGTTCAGGTTCTTGCCCCCGAGGTCGACCTTGCTCTATTCAGTCTGGATAATGTTGTAAAGGATGGCAAAATTGTCCCTGACGACCCTGATGACGACGATGTTGAGCCTCCCTCAGTGCCTGCGGCCAAAGCTTCTGTTATGCCGACTTCTTCAGCTCCTTCCTCTGAGGTCGTTCATCCTGAATCAGATCCTGATTGCCAAATCTTGAATAGGGATGACAGGACAGTGGATGCAGTGCCTCTTCGGACTCGCCCTCTTCACCCCGTGTTGATGTTGCTGAGAAGCCTTCGGATAAATAGTTTTCTAAATGTTTGTGTAGATAGCCCGGCTTGTGGGCTTTTAAACTCTTTATGATGTTTGCTGACTGTTGACACTCTTTTAGTTGCTTGTTTAGCAACTTTATTTTGAAAAATAAAATAGTTTCCAAGTTCTTGGGGCTGATTTTGGTAGCCTCTTGAGCTTGTTATTATTATAAGTTTATGCTTTTTATATCATGTCTATTTGCATCGGCCTTGGTATCTTTTTAGGCTTTTCGGAGTGTTGGAGCTTTGTTGTCCTCTTTAGATTGCCTTTATACTTGTGGCTTGATTCCTCTGAGGTTGTAGTTGCTTGGATCCAACTTGTATGTCGGCTTCCTGGTGTTGTCTTGAAGTTATTTCTAATAACCCTATTTGTTGGGACCTTTGTGAGGTCTCCGTTAGTAATAACGTTAAGGTTTTTGGGAAGCCGACTTCGTCATTTCAGTTACTTCTAGTAATCCTTTCTTTTGGACCTTGTTAGGTCTTATTTTAGGAATTACTCTTGTAACTTGTTTGGGAAAGGCCGATTCTTTATGTCAGTCTTACCTAAGTTATTTCTAGTAATCCTCTTTCTCGGACCCTCGTCAAGTCTCTTTCAGGGGTTACTTTTTGTTGATTTTAGAATCGACTTCCTTGTGTTGGTTCCTTCTAATTTATTTTTGTAATCCTCTTTCTTGGACCTTGTTTAGGTCTCTTTCAGGGATTACTTTTATAACTTTATGTTTTGGGCCGACATCTTCATGTTGGGCCCTTCTAAGTTATTTTTGTAATCCTCTTTCTTGGACCTTGTTCAGGTCTCTTTCAGGGATTACTTTTATAACTATATGTTTTGGACCGACTTCTTCATGTCGGGCCCTTCTAAGTTATTTTTGTAATCCTCTTTCTTGGACCTTGTTCAGGTCTCTTTCAAGGATTACTTTTATAACTTTATGTTTTGGGCCACTCTTCATGTCGGGCCCTTCTAAGTTATTTTTGTAATCCTCTTTCTTGGACCTTGTTCAGGTCTCTTTCAGGGATTACTTTTATAACTTTATGTTTTGGGCCGACTTCATTATGTCAGGCCCTTCTAAGTCATAAAATCCTCTTTTATAGGGCTGGCCAGACCTCTTTCCAGGGATTTACTTATAACTTTGGTTATTGCGACTGGTCCGACTTCTTTACGTCGGCCAGTCTTTAAGTTATTTTTTAGCAATCCATTTTATTAAGACCTCGTTAGGTCCTTTCTATGGATCACTTTCGATAACTTCTTGCATTATTCTGTTTTCATCTTTGCCGATTTTGTAGAGATTGGGTTTAATCCTAGTTTGGTTGACCTTTTAATGAATATGGTTTTCATCTCTGTTGGTCTTTTATCGTGATCGTGCAATGAATTTGATTTTCACTTTCTGCCGATCTGTAGCTTTATAATCGGATGATGAATGTTTCAGATTAATGCGCCTTGAGAATTTGTAGAAGATCTAAATAGATTTTATTCAAAAGAAAATGCAAATATATACATGTGGGAGCTTTATCCCTCTAAGTCGGAAAATTTAAAGGGTCTTGGCTTGGCACCTCATTAAAAAACCTTTTCAGGAAAAAGAGTGCGCCTTGTCCTAAGATCCTTTATCGTCCCTAACTATAGTACCTTCTTAGGTTGCAGGCGTGCCATGACCTAGGAAGCTCTCGCCCATCGAGTTCGGACAGTCTGTAGTAGCCCTTTTCAAGTACTTCTATGACTTGGTAGGGTCCTTTCTAGTTTGCTGCCAGCTTTCCTTCTCTAGGTCGAGTTGTTTCGATATCATTTCGGATTAGGACGAGGTCGTTCTCAGCAAATCCTCGCGGCACTACCCTTTGATTGTATCTCGAAGCCATTCGACGTTTTAATGCCTATTCCCTGATCCGAGCTCTTTCTTGGATTTCTGGGAGTAGGTCGATTTCTTCCCTTTGAAGTTGGGAGTTGGCCTCTTCATTATAGTGGATCACTCTAGGCGACCCTTCTTCAATCTCCACTGGGATCATTGTCTCTATTCCGTACGCTAATCGGAAGGGTGATTCCTTTGTGGTGGAATGCAGCGTTGTTCGATATGCCCATAGGACTTGTGGGAGTTCCTTAGCCCAGGCTCCCTTTGCATCCTGTAATCTCCGTTTTAGCCCAGCCAATATGACTTTGTTGGCAGCTTCGGCTTGTCCATTGGCTTGGGGATGTTCTACGGAAGTGAACTAGTATTTTATGTTCAAGTCGGCCACTAACTTTCTGAAGCCTGCATCTGTGAATTGGGTGCCATTGTCTGTGGTGATGGAGTATGGAACCCCGAACCTTGTGACAATGTTCCTATATAGGAATTTTCGACTTCTTTGAGCAGTGGCGTTAGCGAGGGGTTCTGCCTCGATCCACTTTGTGAAATAGTCTACTCCTACTATGAGGAATTTAACTTGTCCCGATCCCTGAGGGATGGGTCCGAGAAGGTCGAGTCCCCATTTTGCGAATGGTCAAGGTGAGGTCACGCTGATGAGTTCGTCTGGCGGGGCGATGTAGAAGTTGGCATCTTTCTGACATAGTGGATATATATTTACGAACTCCGTGGCTTCTTTTTGTAGAGTTGGCCAATAGAACCCTGCCCGGAGTACTTTTTTGGCAAATGCTTGCGCTCTGAAATGATTGCCATAGATGCCACTATGTATTTCTTCTAGAATTTCTTTTGTGTTGAAAGTCGGAACATATTTTAACAATGGTATTGAAATCCCTCTTTTGTATAGAGTATTATTTATGATAGTGTAGTATTGTGCCTCCCGTTTTAACCTCTTTGCCTCCTTTTCATCTGTAGGAAGTGTTTCTTTTTTGAGGTAGTTATTTATGGGAGTCATCCATCCTTGATCTAGACCTGTTATGGCTAGGAATTTTTCCTCTTCCGAGATTGACGGGTTCTGCAGCATTTCCTGGATGAGGCTTCTATTGTTGCCCCCTGGTTTGGTGCTGGCTAGCTTTGAGAGTGCGTCAGCTCGGGCATTTTGTTCGCAGGGTATGTGGTGGATCTCATATTCCCCGAGTTGTCCGAGCTATTCCCTGGTTTTGTCCAAGTACTTTTTCATGGTGGGATCCTTGGCTTGGTAGCTCCCTGTTATTTGTGAAGTGACCACCTGTGAGTCGCTGAAGATGATGAGTTTTTGAGCTCTAACCTCTTTAGCCAGCTTCAAACCAGCTAGTAGTGCCTCATATTCAGCTTGGTTGTTTGAGGCAGGGAACCCGAATTTGAGGGAAATTTCGAATTGGGTTCCTTGGTTGCTTTCAATTATCACACCTGCGCCGCTTCCAGTCTTATTCGAGGAGCCGTCCACGTAGAGATACCATTCTGTGGGGGTTTCTGGGTGTCTGTAAATTCTACAATGAAGTCAGCCAGGTATTGTAATTTGATGGCTGTCTGTGCTTCGTATTGAAGGTCGAACTCGGACAACTCAACTGCCCATTGCAAGATTCTACCCACTAGGTCTGTTTTTTGCAATATCCCTTTTATGGGTTGGTTGGTCTGAACCGTAATGGTGTAGGCTTGGAAAGATGGGCAAAGTCGTCGAGATGTTAAGATGAGAGCGTAGGCAAATTTTTCTATTTTTTAGTAGTTTAGCTCGGATCCTTGTAATGCTTTACTGATGAAGTATACGGGTTGTTGCCCACTGTCATCTTCTCGAATTAGTGCTGAGGCTACTGCCCGACTTTCTACCGCGAGGTACAATATGAGTGGTTCTCCTTCTCGTGGCCGAGATAGGATGGGTGGCTGTCCTAGGAATCTTTTGAAATCTTGGAAGGCTTGTTCAGACTCCGTTGTCCATTCAAACCTCTTTCCTTTCCTTAGGGTAGCATAGAAGGGGAGAGATCTTATCGCTGATCCCGCTAGAAATCTGGACAAGGTTGCCAGTCTTCCATTGAGTTGTTGTACCTCTTTGATGCAAGTCGGACTCTTCATATCGAGTATGGCCTGGCATTTATCTGGATTTGCCTCGATTCCTCTTTGTGTGAGCATAAAACCCAGGAATTTGCCAGCTTCTATTGCGAAGGTGCATTTTGCAGGATTAAGTCGCATGCATGCCTTCTTATGGTGTCGAATACTTGGGCGAGGTCGGACAGCAACGTCTCTTCACTTTGTGTCTTTATTAACATGTCGTCCACATAGACTTCCATGATTTTTCCAATATGATCTGTGAAGACCTTATTCATTAATCTCTGATAAGTAGCTCCCACGTTTTTAAGACCAAAAGGCATGACGATGTAGCAATAGTTTGCTTTTGGTGTTAAGAATGAAGTTTTTTCTTGGTCGGGTGGATACATTGGGATTTGATTGTATCCCGAATATATGTCCATAAACGAGAGGTATTTATATCTGGAGGAGGCATCTACCAGAGCGTCGATACTTGGGAGTGGATAAGGATCTTTTGGGCAGGCTTTGTTGAGATCAGTGTAGTCGGTGCACATTCGCCACTTCCCATTTAATTTTTTCACCAAGATGACATTAGCTAACCATAGTGGGTACTTGACTTCTCTTATGAATCCTGCTTCCAGTAGAGCTTGTACCTGCTCTTCCACAGCTTGGGATTGTTCTGGTCCGAGCTTTCTTCGTCTCTGTTGTACCGGCCGAGATCCTGGGTAGACCGCCAACTTGTGGCACATTAATTTGGGGTCTATGCATGGCATGTCTGCAGCCTTCCATGCAAAGAGGTTGACGTTATCTCATAAGAACTGTACGAGTGATTCTTTTATGTCTCCTTTTAGGATCGTACCAATGTTGGTTGTTTTGTCTGGGATGTCTCTAATCTGGACTTTCTCTACTTCACCCTCGGGTTGTGGGCGGAGTTCTTCCCACCTCTGAACTCCACCAAGTTCGATTGTGTGGAATTCTTCTCCTCTGCCTATGAGGTACGAGTGATTCTTTTATGTCTCCTTTTAGGATCGTACCAATGTTGGTTGTTTTGTCCGGGATGTCTCCAATCTGGACTTTCTCTACTTCACCCTCGGGTTGTGGGCGGAGTTCTTCCCACCTCTGAACTCCACCAAGTTCGATTGTGTGGAATTCTTCTCCTCTGCCTCTGAGGTTTAGACTTTCGTTGTAACAGCGGCGCGCTGTCTTCCGGTCTGCTTTTATTGTAGCTATCCCTTCTGCAGTTGGGAATTTCATGCATAGATGTGGAGTCGAGACTATTGCGCCGAGCTGATTTAATGTTGTCCGGCCTATTAAGGCGTTGTAGGCTGAACTCACGTCAACCACGATGTAGTCTATCTTGAGTGTTCTTGACTGGTTTCCTTTTCCGAAGATTGTGTGTAGTGAGATGTATCCAATTGGTTGAACTGGGGTGTCTCCCAGTCCGAACAGGTTGTTTGGATATGCTCTAAGTTCTTTTTCTTCTAGGCCGAGCTTGTCTAAGGCAGTTTTGATCAAGATGTCAGCGGAGCTCCCTTGGTCTATCAGTGTGCGGTGGAGATTTGCGTTTGCCAATATAATAGTGATGACCATGGGATCGTCATGTCCTGAGATGATACCGGATGCGTCTTCTTTGGTGAAAGTAATTGCGGGGATGTCGGGTGCTTCCTCTTTCCCCTCAACATGATATACTTCTTTAAGATATCTTTTGCGAGATGATTTGGAGATTCCTCCTCCCGCAAATCCACCATGTATCATGTTGACGTGTCTTTCTGGTATACGAGGTGATCGCTCGGTTCGTCTGACATCTTTGTCCCTTCTTCTTTTTCGTTGCTCATCGTCCCGGGTGGCCAGATACCGATCTAATTTCCCTTCTCTTACTAGTTTTTCTATGAAATTCTTTAAGTCAAAACATTCGTTGGTAGAATGTCCAGGGATTCGATGGTATTCGCAATATTCAGTCTGATTTCCTCCTCCTTTTTTGCCTTTGAGTGGTCGAGTTGGGGGTATTTTTTCAGTGTGGCAAACTTCCCTGTAGACATCCACAAGGGACACCCGAAGAGGGGTGTAATTGTGATATTTTTTTATTTTCTCCCCATGTCGATCTTCCTTCTTTTTGGATTCTTTGTCCTTATCTCGGGAGGGGTAGGTGAATCCAGATTTTGAGGTCTCCCCTAGTCGGGAGTTTTCCTCCATGTTGATGTACTTCTTTGCTCGTTCTTGTACTTCGTTCAGAGATTCGGGGTGTTTTTTCGATATAGATTGGCTCAGAGGTCCCTCTTGCAAGCCATTGATGAGGCCCATAATGGTGCCCTCCGTTGGTAGGCTTTGTATGTCCAGACATGCCTTGTTGAATCTTTTCATGTAGCTGCGTAGACCTTTCCGATCTCCTTATTTGATTCCTAATAAACTTGGGGCGTGCTTGGTTGTCTTTTTGGATAGAGAATCTGGCTAGAAACTTTTTGGCCAAGTTGTCAAAGCTTGAGATGGACCTAGGGGGTTGATTGTCGAACCACTTAATCGCCGTTTTGGTCAAGATAGTTGGGAAGGCTTTGCAACGGACTGCGTCTGAGGCGTCGGTGAGGTACATTCAACTTCTGAAATTGCTGAGGTGATGGCTGGGATCTGCCGTGCCATCGTATAAAGGCATATCCGGGAGTTTAAAGTCCTTAGGGATTTTGGTCTTCATGATCTTCCTAGTGAATGGATCTTGATCTTTGCGAGATCAAGATCCTTGTCTCTTGTAACCTTTCTTTGAATTCGGCTAACTGCTTTGTTAGAAAGTCCAATTGCTGATTGAATTCAGCAGCTTGTTTTACAGGACTGAGTTCAGCAGTTGCTGTCTTAACCTCTTCTTTCATGGAAGGGTCACTGCTTAGGTACAGATGCTGATTCCTGGCAACTGTATCAATGAGCTCTTGAGCCTCTTCAATTGTCTTTCTCATGTGGATAGATCCACCAGCTGAGTAATCAAGAGACATCTGAGCTCCTTCTGCAAGCCCATAATAGAAGATGTCTAACTGAACCCACTCTGAAAACATTTCAGAGGGGCATTTTCGTAGCATCTCTCTGTATCTTTCCCAGGCATCATAAAGAGATTCATTATCTCCTTGTTTAAAGCCTTGGATGTCCAGCCTTAGCTGTGTCATCCGTTTTGGGGGAAAGTACTGATTCAGGAATTTTTCTGTCAGCTGTTTCCATGTCTTTATGTTGGCCTTAGGTTGGTTATTCAATCACCTCTTAGCTTGATCTTTTACAGCAAATGGAAACAGTAATAGTCTGTAGACATCCTGATCTATTTCTTTATCATGTACTGTGTCAGCAATCTGTAGAAACTGTGCTAGAAACTCTGTAGGTTCTTCCTGTGGAAGACCGGAATACTGGCAACTTTGCTGCACCATGATAATGAGCTGAGGATTCAACTCAAAGCTACTGACTCCAATGGAGGGTATGCAGATGCTACTCCCATATGAAGCAGTAGAGGGGTTAGAATATGACCCCAGAGTCCTCCTGGACTGTTCATTTCCGCTTAGATCCATGATGGAGAAAGGGAGATGATGTAAAATGGAGAAAATATTATTATTTATTTAATTTATTTATTTATTTCGAAAACAAAATAAATTAAAATAAAATAAATAAAAATGGGTGAAGATTTTCGAAAAAATGAGGAGAGAGAAAGTGGTTAGGAAGTTTTGAAAAGGATATAATGATTTTTGAAAAAGGTTTTAAAATTTTAAAAAAAATATGAATTTTAAAGGAAATTTTCGAAAAATTGTTTAAAAATGGAGAGAAAAAATATTTTTGAATTTAAAGAGGAGAGAGAAAAACAATAAGATAGCACAAGATTTAAAATTTTTTTGATCTGATGCTCCTTGTTTTCGAAAATTTTTAAGGGAAAAACACTAAGGAACACCAAACTTAAAAATTTTAAGATCAAGACACAAGAAAAACTCAAGAACACCTTGAAGACTCACAAGAACACAAGAACATGAAGGAAGAACACCAAACTTAAATTTTTTTTTTTTTAGAAAACCAAAATAAATTTTTGAAAATTTTTTTTTTTTTTTGAAAAATCAACAAGAAAACACCAAACTTAAAGTTTGGCACAAAATTTAATAGAGAAAATATTATTTACGAAAAAGATTTTAAAAAGAGTGTACCCAACTGCCACGGGCTTAGGCTAATGCTCTAGCCAACTGGGCAGTAAATGTAACACTTGTTTTAAAGAAGGATATTTTTAACCAAGAACAATAATTAGAGACTCTAAACCAAAAAGAAAAATTTTCCTAATCTAAGCAACAAAATAATCCGTCAATTGTTCAAACACGAACAATCCACGGCAACGGCGCCAAAAACTTGGTGCACGAATTATGAATCACACTTTTCACAACTCGTACCACTGACCAGCAAGTGCACTGGGTCGTCCAAGTAATACCTCACGTGAGTAAGGGTCGAATCCCACGGAGATTGTTGGTTTGAAGCAATCTATGGTTATCTTGTAAATCTTAGTCAGGAGGTCAATTATGTTTATCAGTTGAATTGCAAACAAACAATAGAGCATGGATTAAAGGTTACTTGTTATGCAGTAATGGAGAATATGTTGGAGTTTTGGAGATGCTTTGTCTTCTGAATCTCTGCTTTCCTCTGTCTTCTTGTTCACGCACGCACGTCCTCCTATGGCAAGCTGTGTGTTGGTGGATCACCGTTGTCAATGGCTACCTTCCATCCTTCCAGTGAAAACTACGCTCACGCGCTCTGTCACAGCACGGCTAATCACCGGTTGGTTCTCGATCCGGTTGGAATAGGATTTACTATCCTTTTGCGTCTGTCACTAACACCCAGCCTTCTGGAGTTTGAAGCTCGTCACAGTCATTCAATCCTTGAATCCTACTCGGAATACCACAGACAAGGTTTAGACTTTCCGGATTCTCATGAATGCCGCCATCAGTTCTAGCTTATACCACGGAGATTCTGATTAAGGAATCTAAGAGATACTCATTCAATCGTATATAGAACGGAGGTGGTTGTCAGGCACACGTTCATGATTTGAGGAAGGTGATGAGTGTCACAGATCATCACCTCCATCACTGTTAAGCGCGAATGAACATCTTAGATAGGAACAAGCGTGTTTGAATGGAAAACATAAATACTTGCATTAATTCATCGAGACACAGCAGAGCTCCTCACCCCCAACAATGGGGTTTAGAGACTCATGCCATCAGAGAATACAAAGTTTAGATCTAAAATGTCATGAGATGCAAAATAAGTCTCTAAAAGTTGTTTAAATACTAAACTAGTAGCCTAGGTTTACAAAAAATGAGTGGACTATGATAGATGATGCAGAGATCCACTTCTGGGCCCACTTGGTGTGTGCTGGGGCTGAGATTTAAGCAAGTCACGTGCAGAGGCCATTTGTGGAGTTGAACGCCAGTTTTTGTGCCAGTTTGGGCGTTTAACTCCAGCTTTTGATCCTTTTCTGGCGCTGGACGCCAGAATTGGGCAGAGAACTGGCGTTGAACGCCAGTTTACGTCGTCTATCCTTGTGCAAAGTATAAACTATTATATATTGCTGGAAAGCCCTGGATATCTAATTTCCAACGCAATTGGAAGCATGCCATTTCGAGTTCTGTAGCTCCAGAAAATCCACTTTGAGTGCAGGGAGGTCAGAATCCAACAGCATCAGCAGTCCTTTTTCAGCCTGAATCAGATTTTTGCTCAGCTCCTTCAATTTCAGCCAGAAAAATACCTGAAATTACAGAAAAACACACAACTCATAGTAAAGTCCAGAAATATGAATTTTTCCTAAAAACTAATGAAAATAGACTAAAAACTAACTAGAACATACTCAAAACTATATAAAATTAACCCCAAAAAGTGTATCAAATATCCGCTCATCACGGAGCCACGCCGGATCACTTTGCATGAGCAAGGAGCTCCGGATATCATAATTCAACCTTTGCAAGCAAGGTATCTTAACCTTGATCCAAACTTTGAGTTGAAGAGTAGCTTGATAAATCTACTTCCTAAGTATCATGGGTTGCCGGGTCAAGACCCCATCCGACATCTAAGAGACTTTCAAGTTGCTTGTTCTACGGCTCGAAGGCATGGAGCCGACGAGTTGGATATTATGGTTTTTGCCTTCCTTTTCTCTCTTGAAGAGCAAGCAAAGACATGGTTCTATTCACAACCGGATGAGATTGTGACCAATTGGGATTTCTTGAGAAGAGAGTTTCTAGATAAATTCTTTCCACCGGAGAAGACCAACTACATCCAGAAGGAGATTTTGGGTATAATACAAAGAGACCAAGAGAGTTTATACGAGTATTGGACTTGATTCAAGAGGCAATTGTACAAGGATTTATACCGGTTCGGAATTCCACAAAATAATTCCGTTGTTAGTATAGTCCAAACCAATAGTCAATCCTCGAATAAAATTAAGATGTGGTTTTGTCACAAGTACAAACCCAATGAAAATTAACCGAAGTATTTAGACTCCGGGTCGTCTCCCTAAGAATTATAATGAAGTGTATGCTTATTGGCTATAAAGGGGCAAGGGGGTTTTGGTTTATAAGAGGAATAAGAAAAGATATATCAAGCAAGTAACTAAAGAAAGCAAGTAATAAGGAGAGATATTCATGGCAAGGGTTGAGATCATAGGCTCTCTATCCTAGTCATTAATCATAATAATGCTTAACAAGAATTTATCTCATTTCGTCATCTCCAACATTGGAAGAAGGTGTAAGTTATCTTCCATGAGAGAAAATCAAACAAGACTAGCTAATCTCAATCCAAATGTCCCAATCAACTCACTAATTAAATTAGCAAGAGATTAGAGTCAATGGAATTAATATTAACTAACAACTCTAGATCACCAATCTGAACTGGGTTTTCATGACTCAAGATTGCCTAATTACTCTTTCCAAGCCAAGAATGCTCAAGGTCTACTCTAAGCACAACCAAGCATTTTGTCAAACACTTGGTGGGTAATAAAAGAAAGCATAGTAAATATGCAAGAATAATAAAATCTAACAACTACCAATTGCAAGGAAAGTAAATCAACAATTTAATTCATCAATGAAAGAAACATCAACATCAAATTGCATTAAATGTAAACCAAATCCAACATGAGTTCATCATCACAAAAGAGAGCAAAATGAGAAATTAACATTACAAATAAGAAAATCAAGATGTTGGAATGAGAAATTATAGAAGAAACAAGATGAGATTAAGTAATTAATTCAAGATCCAAGACAATCTAACCTAATCCTAACCTAATTCTAGAGAGAAGAGGGAGCTTCTCTCTCCAGAAAACTAACTAAAGGCTCATGTTGACTAACTAATTGCTCCCTTTTTGCTTGGACTTCAATTCTACATGAAATACACTCAGAAACAAGTTGGATTTGGACCTGGGTAGCTAAGAAATCGCACCCAGCATTTTGCCTTTAAGTGGGCCACGTGCTGGTATCGGCGCGTACGCACCATGTGCGCGTGCGCGTCGATTTGGCTATTTCTTCATCCGCGCATACGCGGCATGTACGCGTGCGCGTCTCTATGTGAAATCACTTATGCGCGTGCGCACCTTGTACGCGTGCGCGCCCATTGATGCATTCCCCAATCTTTTGTTTCCTCATACATTCACCACTTTGTATGCTTTCCTCCTCATTTCTTCCATCCAATACTTGCCTTATGAACCAGAAATCACTCAACAAACACATCAAGGCATCGAATGGAATTAAAGTGAATCAAAATCACCAATTTAAGGGCCTAAAAAGCATGTTTTTATACTTAAGCACAATTCAAGGGAGAATTACAAAACCATGCTATTTCATTGAATAAATGTGGGAAAAGGTGGTAAAATCCCCTAAAATAAGCACAAGATAAACCAGGAAATTTGATTGGAAAGGATTTATACCAGTTCGGAATTCCACAAAATAATTCCGTTGTTAGTATAGTCCAAACCAATAGTCAATACTCGAATCAAATTAAGATGTGGTTTTGCCACAAGTACAAACCCCAATGAAAATTAACCGAAGTATTTAAACTCCGGGTCATCTCCCTAGGCATTACAATGAAGTGTATGCTTATTGGCTATAAAGGGGCAAAGGGGCTTTTGGTTTATAAGAGGAATAAGAAAAGATAAATCAAGCAAGTAACTAAAGAAAGCAAATAATAAGGAGAAACATTCATGGCAAGGGTTGAGATCATAGGCTCTCTATCCTAGTCATTAATCATAATAATGCTTAACAAGAATTTATCTCATTTCGTCATCTCCAACATTAGAAGAAGGTGTAAGTTATCTTCCATGAGAGAAAATCAAACAAGACTAGCTAATCTCAATCCAAATGTCCTAATCAACTCACTAATTAAATTAGCAAGAGATTAGAGTCAATTGAATTAATATTAACTAACAACTCTAGATCACCAATCAAAACTGGGTTTTCATGACTCAAGATTGCCTAATTACTCTTTCCAAGCCAAGAATGCTCAAGGTCTACTCTAAGCACAACCAAGCATTTTGTCAAACAGTTGGTGGGTAATAAAGGAAAGCATGGTAACTATGCAAGAATAATAAAATCTAATAACTACCAATTGCAAGGAAAGTAAATCAACAATTTAATTCATCAATGAAAGAAATATCAACATCAAATTGCATTAAATGTAAACCGAATCCAACATTAGTTCATCATCACAAAAAAGAGCAAAATGAGAAATTAACATTACAACTAAGAAAATCAAGATGTAGAAATGAGAAATTATAGAAGAAACAAGATGAGATTAAGTAATTAATTCAAGATCCAAGACAATCTAACCTAATCCTAACCTAATTCTAGAGAGAAGAGGGAGCTTCTCTCTCTAGAAAACTAACTAAAGGCTCATGTTGACTAACTAATTGCTCTCTCTTTGCTTGGACTTCAATTCTGCATGAAATACACTCAGAAACAAGTTGGATTTGGGCCTGGGCAGCTCAAAAATCACCCCCAGCATTTTGCCTTTAAGTGGGCCACGTGCTGGTATCGGCGCCTACGCGCCATGTACACGTGCGCGTCGATTTGGCAATTTCTTTATCCGCGCGTACACGGCATGTACGCGTGCACATCTCTATGTGAAATCACTTCTGCGCGTGCGCGCCTTATACACGTGCGCACCCATTGATGCATTCCCCAATCTTTTGTTTCCTCATGCATTCTCCACTTTGTATGCTTTTCTCCTCATTTCTTCCATCCAATACTTGCCTTATGAACCTGAAATCACTCAACAAACACATCAAGGCATCGAATGGAATTAAAGTGAATCAAAATCACCAATTTAAGGGCCTAAAAAGCATTTTTTATACTTAAGCACAATTCAAGGGAGAATTACAAAACCATGCTATTTCATTGAATAAATGTGGGAAAATGTGGTAAAATCCCCTAAAATAAACACAAGATAAACCATGAAATCGGGATTTATCAAATTTTCCCACACTTAAACTAAGCATGTCCTCATGCTAAAATCAAGAAAGAAGCAAAGGGTATTAACATTTATTTAATGCAAACTAACTAAACGCAATCTATCTATATGCAACCTAATTACATGAATGCAATGGCTCAGTCAAAATGAATCAATCTCCATGAATACACATGCAAGCACATGGGCCAAGGCATTAGCAAGCAAATCAAACCACAATTGGATTGAATCATTGAAAGATTTTACAAACTTGCAAGAAAATATGATCATGGGTGGAAACATGTAATTGAGCAATCGAACCTTCACCGGATGTATATCCGCTCTAGGCACTCAAGTGTATGGGGTTGATTCACTCAATTCTCCCCCAATCATGCTTTTCAAGATTTGTTTTTCATCTAACGATCAACAATTACTTTTATGCACGCATACAAATATCATGAGGACTTTTCCATGGGTTGCAATGGGGCTAGGGTCAAGGTAGGGTGCATGATGAGCGGATAATTTATACGCTTTTTGGCATTGTTTTTAGTATATTTTTAGTAGGATCTAGTTACTTTTAGGGATGTTTTTATTAGTTTTTGTGTTAAATTCACATTTTTGAACTTTACTATGAGTTTGTGTGTTTTTCGGTGATTTTTGGTAATTTCTGGCTGAAATTGAGGGACTTGAGCAAAAAATCAGATTCAGAGGTTGAAGAAGGACTGCTGATGCTGTTGGATTCTAACGTCCCTGCACTCAAAGTGGATTTTCTGGAGCTACAGAACTCAAAATGGCGAGCTTCCAATTGTGTTGGAAAGTAGACATCCAGGGCTTTCCATCAATATATAATAGTTCATACTTTGGTCGAGTTTAAATGACGCAAAAGGGCGTTGAACGCCAGTTCTATGCTGCAGTCTGGAGTTAAACGCCAGAAACACGTCACGAACCATAGTTGAACGCCAAAAATATGTTACAACTTGGTGTTCAACTCCAGAAGAAGCCTCTACACGTGTAAACTTCAAGCTCAAACCAAGCACACACCAAGTGAGCCCCAGAAGTGGATTTATTCATCAATTACTTACTTCTGTAAACCCTAGTAGCTAGTTTAGTATAAATAGAACCTTTTATTTACATCTTCGGATCATCTTTGATGAGTTTATGATATCTTAAACTTTCATGGGGGCTGGCCATTCTGCCATGCCGGGACAATTATCACTTATGTATTTTCAAACGGTAGAGTTTCTACACTCCATAGATTAAGGTGTGGAGCTCTGCTGTTCCTCATGATTTAATGCAAAGTACTACTATTTTTCTATTCAATTCAACTTATTCCGCTTCTAACATATCCATTCGTTCCCAAGAACAAGATGAATGTGATGATTATGTGACGCTCATCATCATTCTCACATATGAACGCGTGCCTGACAAACACTTCCGTTCTACATGCAAACAAGCTAGAATGAATATCTCTTAGATATCTAATACAGAGGACCGAGTCCGAGATATTAGAATCTTCGTGGTATAAGTTAGAATCCATGGATGGCCATTCCTGAGATTCGGAATGTCTAAACCTTGTCTGTGGTATTCCGAGTAGGATTTGGAAAGGGATGGCTGCGACGAACATCAAACTCGCGAGTGCTGGGCGTAGTGACAGACGCAAAAAGAGGGTGAATCCAATTCCAGTATGATCGAGAACCTCCAGATGATTAGCCGTGCCGTGACAGAGCATTTGGACCATTTTCACAAAGAGGATGGGATGTAGCCATTGACAACGGTGATGCCCTACAGAAAGCTTGCCATGGAAAGGAGAAGACTGATTGGATGAAGATAGCAGGAAAGTAGAGGTTCAGAGGAATGAAAGCATCTCTATACGTTTATCTGAAATTCTTACCAATGATATACATAAGTATCTTTATCTTTATTTTCTTTTTATTTATTATTATTTATTCGAAAACTCCATAACCATTTAATATCCGCCTGACTGAGATTTACAAGATGACCATAGCTTGCTACATACCAACAATCTCCGTGGGATCAACCCTTACTCACGTAAGGTTTTATTACTTGGACGACCCAATGCACTTGCTGGTTAGTTGTGCGAAGTTGTGAAGTTATGTTTGGACCATGGTATTGCGCACTAGGTTTTGGCGCCATTACTAGGGAGAGAGCGAACAACAAATGTTACCTAACTTGAGTAACAATTTCGCATACCAAGTTTTTGGCGCCGTTGCCGGGGATTGTTCGAGTTTGGACAACTGACGGTTCATCGTGTTGCTCAGATTGGATAATTTTCTTCTTATTTTGTTTTCAAAAAGTTTTAAAAAAAATTTTCAAAAATATTTTCTTCTTTTTCGTTTTTCCCAATTAATATTCGAAAAAAATATATATATTTTTCTTCAGAGTTTTTTAGAATGAATTCTAGTGTTTCATGAAGCATGTTGAAGCCTGGTTGGCTGTAAAGCCATGTCTAAATTCATTTGGACTAAGGCTTCCAAACCATCATCACAAGAGCAAGCTAGTTGTTGCTAATAAAATTGTTGTTGTATGATTGATTTGTATTCTGAAGCTTAGCTGGCTATTGGCCATGTCTAGTGTTTTAGACCGGAGCTTTTACTGAAAGCTTGGCTGGCTAGTGAGCCATGTCTAATTCCTGGACTGAAGCTTTATACAAAGAGTGCAAGATTCCTGGAATTCATATTAAAAATTTTGAAATCCTTATTTTCTTTTTCAAATAATTTTCGAAAAATACAAAAAAATTTATAAAATCATAAAAATAAAAAATATTTTGTGTTTCTTGTTTGAGTCTTGAGTCAATTTTTAAGTTTGGTGTCAATTGCATTTTTTCTAAAAATGTATGCATTCATAGTGTTCTTCATGATCTTCAAGTTATTCTTGGCCAGTCTTCTTGTTTGATCTTCATATTTTCTTGTTTTGTGTCTTTTCTTGTTTTTCATATACATTCTTGCATTCATAGTGTCTATACATGAAAAATTTCTAAGTTTGGTGTCTTGCATGTTTTCTTTTCTTGAAAATTTTTCAAAAATAAGTTCTTGATGTTTATCTTGACATTCAAAGTGTTCTTGGTGTTCATCTTGACATTCATAGTGTTCTTGCATGCATCACATGTTTAGATCCAAAATTTTCATGCATTGCATCATTTTCATGTTTTTCTCTTTCATCATTAAAAATTCAAAAATAAAAAAATATCTTTCCCTTTTTCACTCATAAATTTCGAAAAGTTGGATTGACTTTTTCAAAAATTTTTAAAATTTAGTTGTTTCTTATGAGTCAAATCAAATTTTCAATTTGAAAATCTTATCTTTTTCAAAATCATTTTCAAAAATCAAATCTTTTTCATCTTTCTTATTTATTTTCGAAAATTTTAAAAATATTTTTCAAAAATTTTTTTCTTAATTTTATCTCATAATTTTCGAAAATATCATCAAAAATTAATGTTTTGATTCAAAAATTTCAAGTTTGTTACTTGCTTGTTAAGAAAGATTCAAACTTTAAGTTCTAGAATCATATCTTGTGATTACTTGTGAGTCAAGTCATTAATTTTGATTTTTAAAATCAAATCTTTTTCAAAACTAATTTTAATCATATCTTTCCATCATATCTTTTAAATCATATCTTTTTTAAAAATTTGATTTTAAAATATCTTTTCTAACTTCTTATCTTCTTATCTTTTCAAAATTGATTTTCAAATCTTTTCTCAACTAACTAATTGATTTTTTTTGTTTGTTTCTTATCTTTTTCAAAACCACCTAACTACTTTTCCCTCTCTTATTTTCGAAAATTCCTCCCTCTTTTTCAAAAATTCTTTTTAATTAACTAATTGTTTTAAATTTTAATTTTAATTTTATTTAATCCTTTAATTTTCGAAAATAATCAACCCCTTTTCAAAAATTAATTTTCAAAAATTTTCTCTCTCATCTTATTCTATTTATTTATTCATTTACTAACACTTCTCTTCATCTCAAATCACTGCTCCTATCCGCACCCTTGTATTTGGATTATCCATTCTTCTTCACTCTTATTCCCTTTCTTCTTCTACTAACAACAAGGGAACTTCTATACTGTGGTAAAAAGGATCCCTATTATTATTTTCTGTCCCCTTCTTTTTCATATGAGCAGGAGCAAGGACAAGAACATTCTTGTTGAAGCACATCCTGAACCTGAAAGGACTCTGAAAAGGAAACTAAGAGAAGTTAAAATACAGCAATCCAGAGACAACCTTACAGGAATTTTCGAACAAGAAGAGGAGATGGCAGCCAAAAATAATAATAATTCAAGGAAGATGCTTGGTGACTTTACTGCACCAAATTCCAATTTACATGGAAGAAGCATCTCCATCCCTACCATTGGAGCAAACAATTTTGAGCTGAAACCTCAGTTAGTTTTTCTAATGCAACAAAACTGCAAGTTTCATGGACTTCCATCTAAAGATCCTTTTCAGTTCTTAACTGAATTCTTGCAGATATGTGATACTGTTAAGACTAATGGAGTAGATCCTGAAGTCTACAGACTCATGTTTTTCCTGTTTGCTGTAAGAGACAGAGCTAGAGTATGGTTGGACTCTCAACCTAAGGATAGCCTGAACTCTTGGGATAAGCTGGTCACGGCTTTCTTAGCCAAGTTCTTTCCTCCTCAAAAGCTTAGTAAGCTTAGAGTGGATGTTCAAACCTTCAGACAGAAAGAAGGTGAATTCCTCTATGAAGCTTGGGAGAGATACAAGCAACTGACCAAAAAGTGTCCTTCTGACATGCTTTCAGAATGGACCATCCTGGATATATTCTATAATGGTCTGTCTGAATTAGCTAAGATGTCATTGGATACTTCTGCAGGTGGATCCATTCACCTAAAGAAAATGCCTGCAGAAGCTTAAGAACTTATTGACATGGTTGCTAACAACCAGTTTATGTACACTTCTGAGAGGAATCCTGTGAGTAATGGGACGCCTCAGAAGAAGGGAGTTCTTGAAATTGATACTCTGAATGCCATATTGGCTCAGAGTAAAATATTGACTCAGCAAGTCAATATGATTTCTCAGAGTCTGAATGGAATGCAAGCTGCATCCAACAGTACTCAAGAGGCATCTTCTGAAGAAGAGGCTTATGATCCTGAGAACCCTGCAATAGCAGAGGTAAATTATATGGGTGAACCTTATGGAAACACCTATAATCCCTCATGGAGAAATCACCCAAATTTCTCATGGAAGGATCAACAGAAGCCTCAACAAGGCTTTAATAATGGTAGAAGAAACAGGTTTAATAATAGTAAACCCTTTTCATCATCCACTCAGCAACAGACAGAGAATTCTGAGCAGAATCCTTCTAGCTTAGCAAATTTAGTCTCTGATCTATCTAAGGCCACTCTGAGTTTCATGAATGAAACTAGGTCATCTATTAGAAATTTAGAGGCACAAGTGGGCCAGCTGAGTAAAAAGATCACTAAAACCCCTCCTAGTACTCTCCCAAGCAATATAGAAGAGAATCCAAAGAGAGATTGCAAGGCCATTGATATAACCATCATGGCCGAATCCAAGGAGGAAGGGGAGGACGTGAATCCCAAGGAGGAAGACCTCCTGGGACGTCCAGTGATCAATAAGGAGTTTCCCTCTGAGGAACCAAAGGAATCTGAGGCTCATCTAGAGACCATAGCGATTCCATTGAACCTCCTTATGCCCTTCATGAGCTCTGATGAGTATTCTTCTTATGAAGAGAATGAGGATATTACTGAAGAGCAAGTTGCCAAGTACCTTGGTGCAATCATGAAGCTGAATGCCAATTTATTTGGTAATGAGACTTGGCGAGATGAACCTCCCCTATTCACCAATGAACTAAATGCATTGGATCAACTGAGATTGCCTCAGAAGAAACAGGATCCTGGAAAGTTTCTAATACCTTGTACCATAGGCACCATGACCTTTGAGAAGGCTCTATGTGACCTTGGGTCAGTGATAAATCTCATGCCCCTCTCTGTAATGGAGAAACTGGGAATTTTTGAGGTATAAGCTGCTAAAATCTCATTAGAGATGGCAGACAACTCCAGAAAATAGGCTTATGGACAAGTAGAGGACATGTTAGTAAAGGTTGAAGGCCTTTACATCCCTGCTGATTTCATAATCCTAGATACTGGGAAGGATGAGGATGAATCCATCATCCTTGGAAGACCCTTCCTAGCCACAGCAAGAGCTGTGATTGATGTTGACAGAGGTGAACTAGTCCTTCAATTGAATGAAGACTCCCTTGTGTTTAAAACTCAAGGTCATCCTTCTGTAAATATGGAAAAGAGGCACAGTAAGCTTCTCTCAAAACAGAGTCATACAGAGCCCCCACAATCAAACTCTAAGTTTGGTGTTGGGAGGCCACAACCAAACTCTAAGTTTGGTGTTGAACTCCCATATCCAAACTCTAAGTTTGGTGTTGGGAAGTCTCAACAATGCTCTGAACATCTGTGAGGCTCCATGAGAGCCCACTGTCAAGCTATTGACATTAAAGAAGCTCTTGTTGGGAGGCAATCCAATTTTTATTTATCTAATTTTATTTTTATTTTTTATTATTCTTTCATGTTTTATTAGATTCATGATCATGTGGAGTCACAAAATAAATCAAAAAATTAAAAACAGAATCAATAATAGCAGAAGAAAAATCATACTCTGGAGGAAGGACTTACTGGCGTTTAAACGCCAGTAAGGAGCATCTGGCTGGCGTTCAACGCCAGAACAGAGCATGGATCTGGCGTTGAACGCCAGAAACAAGCAACATCCTAGCGTTCAGATGCCAGGAATGCACACTGAGGAAAGCTGGCGCTGAACGCCAGAAACAAGCATAGAACTGGCATTCAACGCCAGAAACATGCTGCATCTGGGTGCTGAACGCCCAGAACAAGCATCAATTCGGCGTTTAAATGCCAGAATTGCATGCAAAGGCATTTTACATGCCTAATTAGTGCAGGGATGCAAATCCTTGACACCTCAGGATCTGTGGACTCCACAGGATCATCTCAGCATTTGTGGACCCCATAGGATCCCTACCTACCTCCACTCATACTCTTCCCTCTTCTCATTCATCTTCTCTTCCCAATAAACACCCTTCCCCAAAACCCTTCACCAATCACCTCAAGCTCTCTTCCCTACTACCCCTTCACCACTCACATCCATCCACTCTTTCCCATAAACCTACCTCATAAACCCCACCTACCTTCAAAATTCAAAATCACTTTCCCACCCAAATCCACCCTAAATGGCCGAACCTAACCCCTCTCCCTACACTATATAAACCCCTCCATTCTTCTTCATTTTCACACAACACAACCCTCTCTTCCCCTTCTTGGCCGAAACACAACCTTCTCTCCCTCTCCTCCATTTCTTCTTCTTCATCATCTCTTCTTTCTTCTCTTGCTCGAGGGCGACCAATATTCTATGTTTGGTGTGGTAAAAGCATAAGCTTTTTATTTTTCTATTACCATTGATGGCACCTAAGACCAGAGAAACCTCTAGAAAAGGGAAAGGGAAGACAAAAGCTTCTACCTCCGAGTCATGGGAGATGGAAAGATTCATCTCCAAAGCCCATCAAGACCACTTCTATGATGTTGTGGCCAAGAAGAAGGTGATCCCCGAGGTCCCTTTCAAACTCAAGAGAAATGAGTATCCAAAAATCCGACACGAAATCCAAAGAAGAGGTTGGGAAGTTCTAACAAACCCCATCCAACAAGTCGGAATTCTAATGGTTCAAGAGTTCTATGCTAATGCATGGATCACTAGGAACCATGATCAAAGTAAGAACCCGAACCCAAAGAATTATCTTACCATGGTTCGGGGGAAATACTTAGATTTTAGTCCGGAAAATGTGAGGTTGGCGTTCAACTTGCCAATGATGGAAGAGAACGCACGCCCCTACACAAGAAGAGTCAACTTTGATCAAAGGTTGGACCAAGTCCTCATGGATATATGTGTGGAAGGAGATCAATGGAAGATTGACTCAAAAGGCAAACCGGTTCAACTAAGAAGACTGGACCTTAAGCCTGTAGCTAGAGGATGGTTGGAGTTCATTCAATGCTCAATCATTTCTATTAGCAACCGGTCTGAAGCTACAATAGACTGGGCTATCATGATCCATAGCATCATGATTGGGGAGGAAGTGGAGGTTCATGAGATTATACCTCAAGAACTCTACAAGGTGGTTGACAAGTCCTCTACTATGGCAAGGTTAGCTTTTCCTCACCTCATTTGCCACCTATGCAATTCGGCTGGGATTGACATAGAAGGAGATATCCTCATTGAAGAGGACAAGCCCATCATTAAGAAAAGGATGGAGCAAACAAGAGAGCCTATTCATGGATCTCAAGAGACGCATGAAGAAGCTCATCACCAAGAAATCCCTGAGATACCTCAAGGGATGCACTTTCCTCCATAGAATTTTTGGGAGTAAATCAACACCTCCCTAAGAGAATTAAGTTCCAACATGGGACAACTAAGGGTGGAACATCAAGAGCACTCCATCATCCTTCATGAAATTAGAAAAGATCAAAGAGCAATGAGGGAGGAGCAACAAAGACAAGGAAGAGACATAGAAGAGCTCAAGAACATCATTGGTTCTTCAAGGATAAAACGCCACCATCACTAAGGTGGACTCATTCCTTGTTCTTACATTCTCTGTTTTTCGTTTTTTCTATGTTAAATGTTTATCTATGTTTGTGTCTTCACTATATGATCATAAGTATTTAAGTGTCTATGCCTTAAAGTAGTGAATATGAATCCATCACCTCTCTTAAATGAAAATATTTTAATTCAAAAGAACAAGAAGTACATGAGTTTCGAATTTATCCTTGAACTTAGTTTAATTATTTTGATGTGGTGACAACACTTTTTGTTTTCTGAATAAATGCTTGAACAGTGCATATGTCTTTTGAATTTGATGTTTAAGAATTTTAAATATGTTGGCTCTTGAAAGAATGATGACAAGGAGACATGTTATTTGATAATCTGAAAAATCATAAACTTGATTCTTGAAGCAAGAAAAAGCAGTGAATACAAAAGCTTGCAGAACAAAAAAAATAGCGAAAAAAAAGGAAAATAGAAAAAGAAAAAGCAAGCAGAAAAAGCCAAAAGCTCTTAAAACCAAAAGGCAAGAGCAAAAAGCCAATAACCCTTAAAACCAAAAGGCAAGGGTAAATAAAAAGGATCCAAAGGCTTTGAGCATCAGTGGATAGGAGGGCCTAAAGGAATAAAATACTGGCCTAAGCGGCTAAACCAAGTTGTCCCTAACCATGTGCTTGTGGCGTGAAGGTGTCAAGTGAAAACTTGAGACTGAGCGGTTAAAGTCAAGGTCCAAAGCAAAAGAAGAGTGTGCTTAACAACCCTGAACACCTCTAATTGGGGACTCTAGCAAAGTTGAGTCACAATCTGAAAAGGTTCACCCAATTATGTGTCTGTGGCATTTATGTATCCGGTGGTAATATTGGAAAACAAAGTGCTTAGGGCCACGGCCAAGACTCATAAAGTAGCTGTGTTCAAGAATCAACATACTGCACTAGGAGAATCAATAACACTATCTGAACTCTGAGTTCCTATAGATGCCAATCATTCTGAACTTCAATGGATAAAGTGAGATGCCAAAACTATTCAAGAGGCAAAAAGCTACAAGTCCCGCTCATCTGATTGGAGCTATGTTTCATTAATAGTTTGGAATTTATAGTATATTCTCTTCTTTTTATCCTATTTAATTTTCAGTTGCTTGGGGACAAGCAACAATTTAAGTTTGGTGTTGTGATGAGCGGATAATTTATACGCTTTTTGGCATTGTTTTTAGTATATTTTTAGTAGGATCTAGTTACTTTTAGGGATGTTTTTATTAGTTTTTATGTTAAATTCACATTTCTGAACTTTACTATGAGTTTGTGTGTTTTTCTGTGATTTCAGGTAATTTCTGGTTGAAATTGAGGGACTTGAGCAAAAAATCAGATTCAGAGGTTGAAGAAGGACTGCTGATGCTGTTGGATTATAACCTCCCTGCACTCAAAGTGGATTTTTTGGAGCTACAGAACTCAAAATGGTGCGCTTCTAATTGTGTTGAAAAGTAGACATCTAGGGCTTTCCATCAATATATAATAGTTCATACTTTGGCCGAGTTTAAATGATGCAAAAGGGCGTTGAACGTCAGTTCTACGCTGCAGTTTGAAGTTAAACGCCAGAAACACGTCACGAACCAGAGTTGAACGCCAAAAACACGTTACAACTTGGCGTTCAACTCCAGAAGAAGCCTCTGCATGTGTAAACTTCAAGCTCAGCCCAAGCACACACCAAGTGAGCCCCAGAAGTGGATTTATTCATCAATTACTTACTTCTGTAAACCCTAGTAGCTAGTTTAGTATAAATAGAACTTTTTATTTACATCTTCGGATCATCTTTGATGAGTTTATGCTATCTTAGACTTTCATGGGGGCTGGCCATTCGGCCATGCCTGGACCATTATCACTTATGTATTTTCAAACGGTAGAGTTTCTACACTCCATAGATTAAGGTGTGGAGCTCTGTTGTTCCTCATGATTTAATGCAAAGTACTACTGTTTTTCTATTCAATTCAACTTATTCCGCTTCTAACATATCCATTCATTCCCAAGAACATGATGAATGTGATGATTATGTGACGCTCATCATCATTCTCACATATGAACGCGTGCCTGACAAACACTTCCGTTCTACATGCAAACAAGCTAGAATGAATATCTCTTAGATATCTAATACAGAGGACCGAGTCTGAGATATTAGAATCTTCGTGGTATAAGTTAGAACCCATGGATGGCCATTCCTGAGATCCGGAAAGTCTAAACCTTGTCTATGATATTCCGAGTAGGATCTGGGAAGGGATGGATGTGACGAACATCAAACTCACGAGTGCTGGGCGTAGTGACAGACGCAAAAGGAGGGTGAATCCTATTCCAGTATGATCGAGAACCTCCAGATGATTAGCCGTGCCGTGACAGAGCATTTGGACCATTTTCACAGAGAGGATGAGATGTAGCCATTGACAACTGTGATGCCCTACAGAAAGCTTGCCATGGAAAGGAGTAAGACTGATTGGATGAAGATAGCAGGAAAGCAGAGGTTCAGAGGAATGAAAGCATCTCTATGTGCTTATCTGAAATTCTCACCAATGATATACATAAGTATCTTTATCTTTATTTTCTATTTATTTATTATTATTTATTCGAAAACTCCATAACCATTTAATATCCGCCTGACTGAGATTTACAAGATGACCATAGCTTGCTACATACCAACAATCTCCGGGGATCGACCCTTACTCACGTAAGGTTTTATTACTTGGATGACCCAGTGCACTTGCTGGTTAGTTGTGCGAAGTTGTGAAGTTATGCTTGGACCATGGTATTGCGCACTAGGTTTTGGCGCCATTACCAGGGAGAGAACGAACAACAAATGTTACCTAACTTGAGTAACAATTTCGCATACCAGTGCATATGGTCAAGTGAGCTTAAAATTTGAATTATTGATTAACTTAAACTTCCTACCTAACCTATGACAACCTATACAATTCTAAACAAATCTAGATATCCATTCTTCACTTTTCTACACACTCATGCATTCTCTTTTAGATCACCACACATATGCATTAATCATTATTAAAGTTACCTTGGGGCGTTTTTGTCCCCTTTTTATTGCAATTCTTTTTCCTTCTTTTCCTAGTTTTTTTAATTAAAATATATACAAGAATATCAATGCATATGGTTTACCAATGATTAACACATGAGCATGCACCTAATTCCCAAAATTTTCAACATAAATAAAGAAATACACTTTTATGTCTACCCAATGTACCCAACTTTCCCAAATTCTAATGATGAACACTCTCACTAGCCTAAGCTAATCAAATATCCAAACAAGGGACATTTATTATTTTTCACTTAGGCTTGTAATGTGCTACAATTAAGAACAAATGGGTTAAGCATAGGCTCAAAATTGGCTAGCAATAGAAGATAAAAGGTAGGCTATTTGGGTAAGTGAGCTATTTGAACAATGGTCTCAATCATATAAATGCATGTATACACAAAATAATGGACATAAAGAATCAAACAAATCAAAGATTACACTCATAACAAGAGAATAATGCACACAAGAATAAAAATAAGTAGTTATGTATGATGTAACCACACAATTAGGCTCAAAACTTACGTGCTTGTATTCTTTGCTCAAAACATGATCCACAAAGTGTATTAATCAAGCAAGTTCTAAAAAAAATTTTCAACCAATTGGGGTGGTGCCCTAGAAATGGAATTCTTGGAAAATTTCATCATATTGACTAAGCTTATTCTAGTGCAAGGTTGTGATTTAGAATTTTTTTAAAATTTTTTCCTAGTTTACCCCCTTGATGCCAGGGCATTTTGGCCAGTTTCACTGACCTTTTCTTTACTGTTTTAGGGTAGTTTCATGCATTTTCTTAGGAAATAAACAAGTTTTGGGTGGAATTTCACTTACATCTTGATTTAAGCATACATTGTGCACTTTACATGATTTCATGGGATTTTTGCATGAATTAGATGACAAATTGGATGATGCATGTCTCATGATGTAGATTAGAACTTTGATGCACTTTATTGCTTGATTTCAGGACAAAGGAAACAAAAAAGAACCACGTTAGCAGCCACGTTAGTCTAACTAACGTAACCGCTAACGTAGAATGGGAGCTAGCTTGCAACGCTAATAAGAAAAATAATCGTTAATAACGTCCTTGAAGCCATCATAGCCCACATTAAGAGTCACGTTAACTAAGTTAATGTGAACTCTAACGTGGAAGAAAGAAAGTGGAGCCAACGTTAGTGGCACTCACCTTTGTCACTAACGTTGGACCAAGCTCATATTGGCCACGTTAGCTTCCACGTTAACTTAGTTAACGTGGACTCTAACGTTGGGAAGCAAAAGAATGGCCAACGTTAGTGACACTCACCATTGTCACTAACGTTGGACTAAGCCACCTTGAGCTACGTTAACTCCCATGTTAACTTAGTTAACGTGGAAGTTAACGTAGAGAAAGCAAACAATCGCCAACGTTAGTGAAACTCACCTTTGTCACTAATGTTGGAATGAGCCACAATGAGCCACTATGAGCCACGTTAACTCCCACGCTAACTTAGTTAACGTGGAAGATAACGTTGAGGATAGGATGATGAGCCAACGTTAGTGACACTCACCTTTGTCACTAACGTTGGAGATGGCTATCATTACCACGTTAGAAGCCACGTTAACTTAGTTAACGTGGACTCTAACGTGGGAAGTAGGGGCACCTTGGAACGTTAGTGACAAAGGTAAGTGTCACTAACGTTCTCGAAGAATTGGCAAGCCTACGTTAAGAGCCACGTTAACTAAGTTAACGTGAGCTCTAACGTAGGGGGAGGGAGGACTCTCAACGTTATTGGAAAAGGTGAGTCCCAATAACGTGTGCGAAGGATCAAGAGGCAATGTTAGTGGTCACATTGGTGCCACTAACGTTGAAATTAACGTGGATCATACCTGGGTTAGGAACGTTAGTGAAAAGGGTGATTGTCACTAACGTTCTCGAACCCACACTCTCACTTAACGTTAACGCCACTAACGTCCTGAGCTAAACACCCTGCCTACTTCACACTTTCTCTCTGCAAGTAAGGCTAAGCTAACTGAAAAGGATAACTGCTTCAAACTCAAGATCCAAAGGCCCATATCCAAGACTTGAAGAACCAACTAGAAGATCAGAAAAGTAGTATATATAGGGGGAGTTTTGAATTAGAAATGAGCTTTTTGGGGGAGTTGGAAATTGGAGAACTACTCTCTGTATAATTTTACTTTCTCTGCACTTCTAGTTTTACTTTTCATAATGTATTTTCCATCTTTGTTTTTGATTTCTAGAGCTATGAACAACTAAACCCCTTTCATTAGATTAGGGAGCTCTGTTGTAATTTGATGGATCAATATTAGTTTTCATTATTCTTTTTCTATCTTTTCTCTTGATTTTACTAGAAAGCTTTCAATCTTCATCCAATTGGGTAGTTATCTTGGAAAAGAAGCTATTCATACTTGGATCTCTTCTGAACCTTGGAAGAGGAATGAAGAGATCATGCTAGAAATGCTTTCTCATGTTGGACCAAATTGGGGTTGGATGGATATGGTGACTATAATTCTACCAACACTTGATTTGGGAATGCATGTGGTATAATCAGTGAACATACTTCATCTCTTCTCATGAGCAATTGACCAAAGAATTGGCTATTGATCAAGATTTGAGAGATTGAATTACAATTCATTGTAATTCGATCACTTAAGATTGCCAAGGAGATCAATGAACGCATTGATTGAGGAAGAGATAAAAATGAACTTGATCCGGAGAATGCAACATCTCCTAAGCCCAATGAATTTTCCATTTTTGATCTTACCCATTCTCTTTAATTTCTGTAATTTACTTTTATGAGCATCTTCCCCATTCCCATTTAAGATTCTATAATTTACTTTCCGCCATTTACATTCAGCTCTTTATTTCCAGCAATTTATATTTTCTGCTATTTACTTTCCCGCTATTTAATTTTCTGCAAATCTCAAATTAAATTCTGCTTAGCTCAACTAGAACATTCCTCTAATTAAAGTTGCTTGACCAATCAATCCCTGTGGGATTCGACCTCACTCTATTGTGAGTTTTTACTTGACGACAATTCGGTATACTTGCCGAAGGAAAATTGTTGAGAGACAAGTTTCCGTGCATTAAGTTTATGGCGCCGTTGCCGGGGATTGATTTTGTATCAACAATGATTAAATTGGAGGATAACTAGATTGAGCATTTTTCTTTTGTTTGATTTAAATTTCTGTTTGAGTAATTTACTTTCAGTTTTAGTTATTTTCTTCCTTTTACCCCCTACTCCTCTTTCTTCGTTATTTACAATTCAGTTTACTAACCCACTAACTGTTTGATATATTGCATCACTCACACTAACATCATTTCTATAGAAATTACTTTCTGCATCTATTTCCTTGCTTGTGCCTTGTTGGTTGTATGACAGGGAGAAGAAGCGGGGCTTCAACTTCCTTTGATTCTGAACCTGAGAGGACATTCCTTAGATTAAGGAGGGAAGCAAGGGGAAAGAGAGTAGTTGGTGCTGAGGAAGAGGAGGAGTACTTTGAACTAGATATGGACGAGAATATGGAGAACCATCATGAAGAAGAGGCTCACAACCATGGCAGAGAAGGTCTAGCAAATCATGCTGGGCAAGAGAGAAGAGTTCTGGGTTCGTACATCAATCCAAACCCAGGAAATTGCGGAAGTAGCATCCAAAGGCCAACCATACATGCCAACAACTTTGAACTAAAGCCACAGCTCATCACCCTTGTTCAGAACAATTGTTCATTCGGAGGAGGTGTCCAAGAAGACCCCAATCAACATCTAACCACCTTCCTGAGGATATGTGATACTGTGAAGTCTAATGGTGTTCATCCTGACACCTATAGACTACTTCTGTTCCCTGTCTCACTCAAGGACAAGGCATCTAAATGGCTAGAATCCTTCCCAATGGGGAATTTAGCAACCTGGGAAGAGGTGGTGAACAAGTTCTTGGCAAGATTCTATCCTCCTCAACGGATCAACAGGCTGAGAGCTGAGGTGCAAACCTTCAGGCAGCAAGATGGTGAGACTCTATATGAAGCATGGGAGAAGTTTAAGGACCTGACAAGAAGGTGTCCACCAGATATGTTCAACGAATGGGTGCAGCTGCACATTTTCTATGAAGGTCTTTCTTATGAATCAAAGAAGGCAGTAGACCACTCATCAGGGGGATCTCTGAACAAGAAGAAGACCATTGAAGAAGCCATAGATGTCATTGAGACTGTAACAGAGAATGACTATTTCTATGCTTCTGAAAAAGGCAACACTAGAGGAGTGATGGAGCTAAACAATGTGGATGCATTGCTGGCCCAAAACAAGCTTATCACCAAGCAGCTGGCTGACCTCACCAAGAAGATGGAGAGGAACCAAGTAGCAGCAATTACCACCTCATCAGCAACCCAAGAGGGAGTGAATGTAGAGGCAGAGGATGAGCAAGAACAAGCTAACTACATTGGAAACTCACCCAAGCAGACCCATGATTCATACTCCAAGACCTACAACCCTGGATGGAGGAATCACCCAAACTTTGGGTGGGGAAATCAACAAGATCAAAGTCAGGATCAGAGATGTCACAACCCCAACAACCATGCAGCTCACCAACATTCCACACAGAGATCATATCAACACCACCCTAACAACACCTCTCCACATCCATACCAAAACCAAAATAATCCAACTCACCCATCCAACCTCAACTCATCATCATCTGAAGATAGACTCTCAAGGATTGAGAATATACTTGAAAGCATATGCAAAGAGATTCAAGATAACAAGGTGTTCAAAGAGGAGGTGCGAGCCAGTATCAAGAACCAGGGAGACACCATCAAGAAGCTAGAATTTCAAGTGGGATACTTATCTGAGAAGATCCCCAAACCTACTGATAGCTTCCCAAGTGACACAGAGAAAAATCCGAGAGGTGAAGCAAAGAAAGTCAGATGGGAAGATTGCAAGATGATTACTATAAGTGATAAGGAGACTGAGGAAGAGCTGAACAACCCATCAGAATAACCTAAAGACACTTCGGCAGGAAAGCAGGGGGAGAATCATCAAGAAATCACAATTACACAGAAAGAGCTGACACAGAAGGAGCTGCTAAGACTCTATGCACCCTTTCCCCAATTACTAAATGGCTGTGTAGAGAAGAGACTATAGTCAAGGTTTCTTGACATGTTTGCATCTCTCCATGTAAACATACCATTCATCAAGGCCCTCCAACAAATGCCCTCATACATTAAGTATATGAAGGAACTGCTGACCAAGAAAAGGTCACTCAAGGGAGGACAAACCATAGTGATGAATAAGGAGTGCAGTGCTCTTATTCAACCAGAGATGCCTACAAAGAGGAATGACCCAGTGAGTTTCTACATTCCCTGTGCCATAGGAAAAACAATGTTTGATAAAGGACTTTGCGATCTCGGAGCAAGCATCAACTTAATGCCTTTATCACTTATGAAAAGGCTACAGATCAATGAGATAATATCCACAGATGTAGTTATCAGGCTGGCTGATAAAACTCAAAAACAAGTAGTAGGAGTGGTTGAAAATGTGCTAGTGAAGGTTGGAAAATACTTCCTGCCCATAGACTTTGTCATCTTGGACATGGAAGAGAGTCACCTGCACCCAATCATGTTGGGAAAACCATTCCTGGCTACAGCCAGAGCACTTATAGATGTGGAGTGAGGGGAGCTAATTTTGAGGATCCATGATGAACAACTCACCTTCAATGTTTTCAAGCCCTCACAAAAAATAGATCAAGAGAACAAAGAACCAAGCAAAGATCACAGTGAGATACTGAATGAAGAAACAAGTACTGAAGCACAACCAGCACATCTGGGAATCTCCTTAGTTGAGGAACAAGGCAATCAGCAGCTGTCACAGCTCAAAGAAAATCAGGAGGAACCTAAACCACCAGAGCTATATGAGACCAGCAACAAAACCTATTTGGAAGAGGAGGTCACAAAGAGCAAGGCAACATCAAAAGGAACAAAGAAGAAGGTACCAAGGAGGTGGAGGAACAAGAAGATCCCTACAGAGGACTTCTCTCCAGGGGATAAAGTAATCTCAGCTTACTTCCCAGCCATTCCCCCCGATCTCCCCACCATCCCATCTCAGCTACCTAAAGTTTTTACCATCAACAAAGTCCTCTCCTTGGAACATGTAAATATCCTTGATGAAGCCAATGGAGATAGATTTACTGCAAGGGGGGAGGACTTGAAGCACTACCAACCACCCTGATAAAGGCAGAACGTCAAGCTAGTGACGCTAAAGAAGCGCTTCAAGGGAGGCAACCCATGTTTTACATGCTTTAAAAAATAGTTAATAAATCAAGGTTCATAAAATTTGAATCAACTTGATATGCACTTGAATGAATCATTGTGTGCAACATATAGTGAGGAACAAGTTTGGTGTTCAAGGCACACTAAGAGAACATGAATGTAACCCACATCATGTCACTCTTAGGGGCCTTGAACAAATCTTTTACACCACATGGCACCAAACTAAGTTTGGTGTTGCCAATGTTGCATACATGGATATTCAGTTAATCAGTTGGTTGGCATTCATGAATACTACTTAGTTAGTCATAAACAAAAACTAAAAAAAGTGGTAGTTGTTCCCATTTTTATTTTGCCGCCACTATCCACACAATTAATAATTACACTTTTTCTTGTTTCGTAGGAAAATTGATGGACAATTGAAAGGAAGATTCGGCCACTACAAAAGGGGAGTATTTCACACATGTCTCAAGGGAAAATGCATTGGGAATGGTTGCCATGCAACATTGGAAGAAGAACAAGCTTGGAAACTGAACCAATCCATTCATAAAGTTGGTGATCCTTGCGCTCACCCCATGTAAAACCCCATCCGTTCATCATACACCAATCCTATTAATCCACACCTTTCATCCACATACCACTTCCCTATATAAGTGGTTCGCACTAAGTACACCCTTAACATTCCAATTTCACTCCCCACACTTCTCAGTCTCGAAACCAAACACTCTTCCCCTTCATTGCACCAAATCTTAACCCAACCGAATTCCCTCGCCTATCCATACCTTCCACCACCTTCACACATCAACTCCTACTTATGGCATCATCAAGCTCTGATGAGCGGATAATTTATACGCTTTTTGGCATTGTTTTTAGTATGTTTTTAGTAGGATCTAGTTACTTTTAGGGATGTTTTCATTAGTTTTTATGTTAAATTTACATTTCTGGACTTCACTATGAGTTTGTGTGTTTTTCTGTGATTTCAGGTATTTTCTGGCTGAAATTGAGGGACTTGAGCAAAAATCAGATTCAGAGGTTGAAGAAGGACTGCTGATGCTGTTGGATTCTGACCTCCCTGCACTCAAAATGGATTTTCTGGAGCTACGGAACTCAAAATGGCACGCTTCTAATTGCGTTGGAAAGTAGACATCCAAGGCTTTCCAGAAATATATAATAATCCATACTTTGGCTAAGAATAGTCGACGCAAACTGGCGTTCAACGCCAGCTTTCTGCCCAAATCTGGCGTCCAGCGCCAGAAAAGGAGCCAAAACCAGAGTTGAACGCCCAAACTGGCACAAAAGCTGGCGTTCAACTCCAAGAAGGACCTCTACACGTGTAACACTCAAAGCTCAGCCCAAGCACACACCAAATGGGCCCCGGAAGTGGATTTATGCATCAATTACTTACTTCTGTAAACCCTAGTAGCTAGTTTATTATAAATAGGACATTTCACTATTGTATTTGACATCCTGAGTTTTATCCTGGATTGTATTCTGATCCTGTGATCACGTTTTGGGGGCTAGCCATCTCGGCCATGCCTGGACCTTTCACTTATGTATTCTCAACGGTAGAGTTTCTACACTCCATAGATTAAGGTGTGGAGCTCTGCTGTTCCTCAAAGATTAATGCAAAGTACTACTGTTTTCTATTCAATTCATCTTATTTCGCTTCTAAGATATTCATTCGCACATCAACCTGAATGTGATGAACGTGACAATCATCATCATTCCCTATGAACGCGTGCCTGACAACCACTTCCGTTCTACCTTCCACTGAATGAGTATCTCTTAGATCTCTTAATCGGAATCTTCGTGGTGTAAGCTAGAATGATGGCGGCATTCAAGAGAATCCGGAAGGTCTAAACCTTGTCTGTGGTATTCCAAGTAGGATTCAATGATTGAATGACTGTGACGAGCTTCAAACTCGCGATTGCCGGGCGTAGTGACAGACGCAAAAGGATAGTAAATCCTATTCCAGCATGATCGAGAACCGACAGATGAATAGCCATGCTGTGACAGGGTGCGTTGACCATTTTCACTGAGAGGATAAGATGAAACCATTGACAAGGGTGATGCCTCCAGACGATTAGCCGTGCCGTGACAGGGCATTTGGATCATTTTCCCGAGAGAAGACCGAAAGTAGCCATTGACAATGGTGATGTATCACATAAAGCCAGCCATGGAAGGAGTGAGACTGATTGGATGAAGATAGCAGGAAAGCAGAGGTTCAGAGGAATGAAAGCATCTCTATTCGCTTATCTGAAATTCTCACCAAGATTTACATAAGTATTTCTATCCCTTCTTTTATTATTTAATTTCGAAAACTCCATTACTATTTTATATCCGCCTGACTGAGATTTACAAGGTGACCATAGCTTGCTTCATACCAACAATCTCCGTGGGATTCGACCCTTACTCACGTAAGGTATTACTTGGACGACCCAGTGCACTTGCTGGTTAGTTGTGCGAAGTTGTGAACCATGGTATTGGCATCACGTTTTTGGTGCCATTACCAGGGAAAGAAAGAGCGATGAATTTTACATAATCAAAAGTGTAATCACAATTTCTGGGCACCAAGTTTTTGGTACCGTTGCTGGGGATTGTTTGAGTTTTCGGCAAGCTTTTGGTCGGGTAACATCAGTGCCAAGTTTGATCCGGCAACAACACCAAGTTTTTGGCGCCGTTGCCGGGGATTGTTCGAGTTTGGACAACTGACGGTTCATCCTGTTGCTCAGATTGGGTAACTTTCTTTTCGTTTTCTTTTCAAAAATATTTCAAAAATTTTCTCATCTGTTTTCGAAAAAAAAATAAAAATGTTTTCAAAAATGTATTTTTCTTCAGAATTTTTAAGAATGAATTCTAGTGTTTCATGAAGCATGTGAAGCCTGGCTGGCTGTAAAGCCATGTCTAAATTCATTTGGACTGAGGCTAGCAATTTGTTATCAAGAGCAAGCTAGTTGTTGTTAATCCACCTGCTACTGTTCCTGATTTACATGCTAAAGCTTGGCTGGCCATTGGCCATGTCTAGTGTTTTGGACCGAAGCTTTCATTGAAAGCTTGGCTGGCTAGTGAGCCATGTCTAATTCCTGGACTGAAGCTTTAGACTAAGAATGCAAGATTCCTGGAATTCATATTAAAAATTCTAGAATCCTTATTTTTCTTTTACAAAATAATTTTCGAAAAAATCCAAAAAAATTAGAAAATCATAAAAATCAAAAATATTTTTTTTTTGTGTTCGTGTTTGAGTCTTGAGTCATGTTATAAGTTTGGTGTCAATTGCATGTGCATCTTGCATTTTTCGAAAATTCATGCATTCATATTGTTCATCATGATCTTCAAGTTGTTCTTGGTAAGTCTTCTTGTTTGATCTTTGCATTTGCATGTTTTGTGTATTTTCTTATTTTTCATATGCATTCTTGAATTCTTAGTGTCTAAGCATTAAAGAATTCTATGTTTGGTGTCTTGCATGTTTTCCTTTCATTAAAAATTTTTCAAAAATATGTTCTTGATATTCATCATGACATTCAAAGTGTTCTTGGTGTTCATCTTGACATTCATAGCATTCTTGCATGCATCACATGTTTTGATCTAAAATTCTCATGCATTGCATCATTTTTCTTGTTTTTCTCTCTCTTTATTAAAAATTCAAAAATAAAAAAAATATCTTTCCCTTTTTCTCTCTCATCAAATTCAAAAATTTGAGTTGACTTTTTCAAAATTTTTTAAAATCAAGTTGTTTCTTATGAGTCAAATCAAATTTTCAATTTGAAAATCTTATCTTTTTCAAAATCTTTTTCAAAAATAAAATCTTTTTCATTTTTCTTAGTTATTTTCGAAAATTTCAAAAATATTTTTCAAAAATCTTTTTCTTAATTTTACATCATATTTTCGAAAATAACAATAACAATTAATGTTTTGATTCAAAAATTTCAAGTTTGTTACTTGCTTGTTAAGAAAGGTTCAAACTTTGAGTTCTAGAATCATATCTTGTGATTTCTTGTGAATCAAGTCGTTAATTGTGATTTTAAAAATCAAATCTTTTTCAAAATTAATTTCAATCATATGTTTTCAAAAATATCTTCTTATCTTTTTTTAAAAAAAATTTGATTTCAAAATATCTTTTCTAACTTCCTAACCTCTCATCTTTTCAAAATTTGTTTCAACTAACTAACTAACTTTTTGTTTGCTTCTTACCTTTTTCAAAATTACCTAACTAACTCTCTCTCTCTAATTTTCAAAAATATCTTCCCTCTTTTTCAAAAATTTCTTTTCAATTAACTAATTATTTTTATTTTTGATTTCAAAATTTTTCGAAAATTACTAACCTTTTTCAAAAACTATTTTCGAAAATCACTAACCCTTTTTCAAAAATTATTTTCGAAAATTCTCCCTCTCCCATCTTATTCTATTTATTTATTCATCTACTAACATCTCATCTCACATCTCTACCCTCCTCACAGTTGTGTTTCTTCTATTACATTACATTCTTTATCTCCCTCTTTTCTTCCACTCACAAAGGGATCCCTATACTGTGGTATAAAGGAACTCTATTATTATTATGTTTTCTGTGCCCTCTTCTTTGTCATATGAGCAGGAGCAAGGACAAGAATATTCTTGTTGAAGCAGATCCGAAACCTGAAAGGACCCTGAAGAGAAAATTAAGAGAAGCTAAATTACAACAATCCAGAGATAACCTTTCAGAAATTTTCGAACAGGAGAAGGAGATGGCAGCCGAAAATAATAATAATGTAAGGAAGATGCTTGGTGACTTTACTGCACCTAATTCCAATCTACATGGAAGAAGCATCTCCATTCCTGCCATTGGAGCAAACAACTTTGAGCTGAAACCTCAATTAGTTTCTCTGATGCAGCAGAACTGCAAGTTTCATGGACTTCCATCTGAAGATCCTTTTCAGTTCTTAACTGAATTCTTGCAGATATGTGATACTGTTCAGACTAATGGAGTAGATCCTGAAGTCTACAGGCTCATGCTTTTCCCTTTTGCTGTAAGAGACAGAGCTAGAATCTGGTTGGACTCTCAACCCAGAGACAGCCTGAACTCTTGGGATAAGCTGGTCACGGCTTTCTTAGCCAAGTTCTTTTCTCCTCAAAATCTGAGCAAGCTTAGAGTGGATGTTCAGACCTTCAAACAGAAAGAAGGTGAATCCCTCTATGAAGCTTGGGAAAGATACAAACAGTTGACCAAAAAGTGTCCTTCTGACATGCTTTCAGAATGGACCATCCTGGATATATTCTATGATGGTCTGTCGGAGTTATCAAATATGTCATTGGATACTTCTGCAGGTGAATCCATTCACCTAAAGAAAATGCCTGCAGAAGCTCAAGAACTCATTGACATGGTTGCTAATAACCAGTTCATGTACACTTCTGAGAGGAATCCTGTGAGTAATGGGACGCCTGTGAAAAAGGGAGTTCTTGAAGTTGATACTCTGAATGCCATATTGGCCCAGAACAAAATATTGACTCAGCAAGTCAATATGATCTCTCAAAGTCTGAATGGAATGCAAGCTGTATCCAACAGTACTCAAGAGGCATCATCTGAAGAAGAAGCTTATGATCCTGAGAACCCTGCAATAGCAGAGGTAAATTACTTAGGTGAACCTTATGGAAACACCTATAACTCATCATGGAGAAATCATCCAAATTTCTCATGGAAGGATCAAAAGCCTCAACAAGGCTTCAATAATGGTGGAAGAAACAGGTTTAACAATAATAAACCTTTTCCATCATCCACTCAGCAACAGACAGAGAACTCTGAACAAAATACTTCTAATTTAGCAAACTTAGTCTCTGATCTATCCAAGGCCACTGTAAGTTTCATGAATGAAACAAGGTCTTCCATTAGAAATCTGGAAGCAAAAATGGGCCAGCTGAGTAAAAGGATCACTGACATCCCTCCTAGTACTCTCCCAAGCAATACAGAAGAGAATCCAAAAGGAGAGTGCAAGGCCATTGACATAAGCACCATGGCCGAACCTATAAGGGAAGGAGAGGACGTGAATCCCAGTGAGGAAGACCTCCTAGGACGTCCAGTGATCAATAAGGAGTTTCCCTCTGAGGAACCAAAGGAATCTGAGGCTCATCTAGAGACCATAGAGATTCCATTGAACCTCCTTATGCCCTTCATGAGCTCTGATGAGTATTCCTCTTCTGAAGAGAATGAGGATGTTACTGAAGAGCAATCTGCCAAGTTTCTTGGTGCAATCATGAAGCTGAATGCCAAATTATTTGGCATTGATACTTGGGAAGTTGAACCTCCCTTGTTCATCAATGAACTAAGTAATCTGGATCAACTGACATTGCCTCAGAAGAGACAGGATCCTGGAAAGTTCATAATACCTTGTACCATAGGCACCATGATCTTTAAGGCTCTGTGTGACCTTGGTTCAGGGATAAACCTCATGCCCCTCTCTGTAATAGAGAAACTGGGAATCTATGGGGTGCAAGCTGCTAAAATCTCATTAGAGATGGCAGACAATTCAAGAAAACAGGCTTATGGACAAGTAGAGGACGTGTTAGTAAAGGTTGAAGGCCTTTACATCCCTGCTGATTTCATAGTCCTGGATACTGGAAAGGAAAAGGATGAATCCATCATCCTAGGAAGACCTTTCCTGGCCACAGCAAGAGCTGTGATTGATGTGGACAGAGGAGAATTGATCCTTCAAGTAAATGAGGACAACCTTATGTTTACAACTCAAGGATCTCTCTCTGCATCTATGGAGAGGAAGCATAAAAGGCTTCTCTCAAAGCAGAGTCAAACAAAGTCCCCACAGTCAAACTCTAAGTTTGGTGTTGGGAGGCCACAACCAAACTCTAAGTTTGGTGTTGAACTCCCATATCCAATTTCTAAGTTTGGTGTTGGAGAGTCTCAACAAAGCTCTGAACATCTGTGAGGCTCCATGAGAGCCCACTGTCAAGCTATTGACATTAAAGAAGCGCTTGTTGGGAGGCAACCCAATATTTATTTATCTAATTTTGTTTTTGTTTTTCATGTTTTGTTAGGTTCATGATCATGTGGAGTCACAAAATAAATATAAAAATTGAAAACAGAATCAAAAACAGCAGAAGAAAAATCACACCCTGGAGGAAGCATCTGCCTGGCGTTCAACGCCAGAACAGAGCATGGTTCTGGCGTTCAACGCCAGAAATGGCAGCAAATGGGCGTTGAACGCCCAAAATGGGCACCAACCTGGCGCTGAACGCCCAGAGTTGTGTTCAAAGGCATTTTACATGCCTAATTTGGTGCAAGGGTGCAAATCCTTGACACCCCAGGATCTGTGGACCCCACAGGATCATCTCAGGATCTGTGGACCCCACAGGATCCCCACCTACCTCCACTCACTTCTTCTAACCCCTCTTTCACACAATCCCATAAACACTCTTCCCCAAAACCCTTTACCAATCACCTCAATCTCTCTTCCCCATCACCTCTTCACCACTCACATCCATCCACTCTTCCCCATAAACCTACCTCATAAACCTCACCTACCTTCAAAATTCAAAACCAATTTCCCACCCAAACCCAACTATATGGCCGAAACCTTTCCCCCCCTCCCTTCCCTATATAAAGCCCTCCATTCTTCATCAAATTCACACAACACACCCCTCTACACCCTTCTTGGCCGAAACACTTCCCACTCTCCATCTCTTTCATTTCTTCTTCTTCTTCATCTATTCTTTCTTTTATTGCTCGAGGGCGAGCAAAATTCTAAGTTTGGTGTGGTAAAAGCATAAGCTTTTTGTTTTTCCATTACCATTGATGGCACCTAAGACCGGAGAATCCTCTAAGAAGGGGAAAGGGAAGACAAAAGCTTCCACATCCGAGTCATTGGAGATGGAAAGGTTCATCTCCAAAGCCCATCAAGACCACTTCTATGATGTTGTGGCCAAGAAGAAGGTGATCCCCGAGGTCCCTTTCAAACTCAAAAGAAATGAGTATCCGGAGATCCGACATGAAATTCAAAGAAGAGGTTGGGAAGTTCTAACAAATCCCATCCAACAAGTCGGCATCCTAATGGTTCAAGAGTTCTATGCCAATGCATGGATCACCAAGAACCATGATCAAAGTAAGAACCCGGATCCAAAGAACTATGTTACAATGGTTCGGGGGAAATACTTAGATTTTAGTCCGGAGAATGTGAGGTTGGCGTTTAACTTGCCCATGATGCAAGGAGATGAACGCCCCTACACTAGAAGGGTCAACTTTAATCAAAGGTTGGACCAAGTCCTTATGGACATATGTGTGGAAGGAGCTCAATGGAAGATTGACTCCAAAGGCAAGCCGGTTTAACTAAGAAGATTGGACCTCAAGCCTGTGGCTAGAGGATGGTTGGAGTTCATTCAATGCTCAATCACTCCCACTAGCAACCGGTCTGAAGTTACTATAGACCAGGCCATCATGATCCATAGCATCATGATTGGAGAAGAGGTGGAAATTCATGAGATTATACCTCAAGAACTCTACAAGGTGGCTGACAAGTCTTCCACTATGGCAAGGTTAGCCTTTCCTCACCTCATTTGCCACCTATGCAATTCAGCTGGGATTGACATAGAGGGAGATATCCTCATTAAAGAGGACAAGCCCATCACTAAGAAAAAGATGGAGAAAGCAAGAGAGCCCATTCATGGAGCTCAAGAGGCGTATGAAGCTCATCACCATGAGATCCCGGAGATGCCTCAAATGCACATTCCTCCACAAAACTATTGGGAGCAAATCAACAACTCCTTAGGAGAATTGAGTTCCAATATGGGACAACTAAGGGTGGAACATCAAGAGCACTCCATCATGCTCCATGAAATAAGAGAAGATCAACAAGCAATAAGGGAGGAGCAACAAAGACAAGGAAGAGACATAGAAGAGCTTAAGGACATCCTTGGTTCCTCAAGAAGGAAACGCCACCATCACTAAGGTGGATTCATTCCTTGTTCTTATTTCTTCTATTTTTTTTTGTTTTCTATGTTATGTGCTTATCTATGTCTGTGTCTTCATTACATGATCATTAGTAACTTTGTCTAAAAATTATGAATGTTCTATGAATCCATCACCTCGCTTAAATGAAAAATGTTTTAATTCAAAAGAACAAGAAGTACATGAGTTTTGAATTTATCCTTGAACTTAGTTTAATTATATTGATGTGGTGACAATGCTTCTTGTTTTCTGAATGAATGCTTGAACAGTGCATATGTCTTTTGAAGTTGTTGTTTAAGAATGTTAATTATGTTAGCTCTTGAAAGAATGATGACTAAGAGACATATTATTTGATAATCTGAAAAATCATAAAAATGATTCTTGAAGCAAGAAAAAGTAGCAAAGAACAAAGCTTGCAGAAAAAAAGAAAAAAAAATAGGCGAAAAAAATAGAAAAAAAAATAGAAAGAAAAAGCAAGCAGAAAAAGCCAAAAGCTCTTAAAACCAAGAGGCAAGAGCAAAAAGCCAATAACCCTTAAAATCAAAAGGCAAGGGCAAATAAAAAGGATCCCAAGGCTTTGAGCATCAGTGGATAGGAGGGCCTAAAGGAATAAAATCTTGGTCTAAGCGGCTAAACCAAGCTGTCCCTAACCATGTGCTTGTGGCGTGTAGGTGTCAAGTGAAAACTTGAGACTGAGCGGTTAAAGTCAAGGTCCAAAGCAAAAAAAGAGTGTGCTTAAGAACCCTGGACACCTCTAATTGGGGACTCTAGCAAAGCTGAGTCACAATCTGAAAAGGTTCACCCAATTATGTGTCTGTGGCATTTATGTATCCGGTGGTAATACTGGAAAACAAAGTGCTTAGGGCCACGGCCAAGACTCATAAAGAAGCTGTGTTCAAGAATCATCATACTGAACTAGGAGAATCAATAACACTATCTGAACTCTGAGTTCCTATAGATGCCAATCATTCTGAACCTCAATGGATAAAGTGAGATGCCAAAACTATTCAAGAGGCAAAAAGCTATAAGTCCCGCTCATATGATTGAAGCTCTGTTTCATTGATAGTTTGGAATTTATAGTATATTCTCTTCTTTTTATCCTATTTTATTTTCAGTTGCTTGGGGACAAGCAACAATTTAAGTTTGGTGTTGTGATGAGCGGATAATTTATACGCTTTTTGGCATTATTTTTAGTATGTTTTTAGTAGGATCTAGTTACTTTTAGGGATGTTTTCATTAGTTTTTATGTTAAATTCACATTTCTGGACTTCACTATGAGTTTGTGTGTTTTTTTGTGATTTCAGGTATTTTCTGGTTGAAATTGAGGGACTTGAGCAAAAATCAGATTCAGAGGTTGAAGAAGGACTGCTGATGCTGTTGGATTCTGACCTCCCTGCACTCAAAATGGATTTTCTGGAGCTGCAGAACTTAAAATGGAGCGCTTCTAATTGCGTTGGAAATTAGACATCCAGGGCTTTCCAGCAATGTATAATAGTCTATACTTTGGCCAAGAATAGATGACGCAAACTGGCGTTCAACACCAGCTTTCTGCCCAAATCTGGCGTCCAGCGCCAGAAAAGGAGCCAAAACCAGAGTTGAACGCCCAAACTGGCACAAAAGCTGGCGTTCAACTCCAAGAAGGACCTCTACACGTGCAACACTCAAAGCTCAGCCCAAGCACACACCAAGTGGGCCCCAGAAGTGGATTTATGCATCAATTACTTACTTCTGTAAACCCTAGTAGCTAGTTTATTATAAATAGGACATTTCACTATTGTATTTGACATCCTGAGTTTTATCCTGGATTGTATTCTGATCCTGTGATCACGTTTTGGGGGCTGGCCATCTCGGCCATGCCTGGACCTTTCACTTATGTATTCTCAACGGTAGAGTTTCTACACTCCATAGATTAAGGTGTGGAGCTCTGCTGTTCCTCAAAGATTAATGCAAAGTACTACTGTTTTCTATTCAATTCATCTTATTTCGCTTCTAAGATATTCATTCGCACTTCAACCTGAATGTGATGAACGTGACAATCATCATCATTCCCTATGAACGTGTGCCTGACAACCACTTCCGTTCTACCTTCGACTGAATGAGTATCTCTTAGATCTCTTAATCGGAATCTTCGTGGTGTAAGCTAGAATGATGCGGCATTCAAGAGAATCCGGAAGGTCTAAACCTTGTCTGTGGTATTCCGAGTAGGATTCAATGATTGAAAGACTGTGACGAGCTTCAAACTCGCGATTGCCGGCGTAGTGACAGACGCAAAAGGATAGTAAATCCTATTCCAGCATGATCGAGAACCGACAGATGAATAGCCGTGCCGTGACAGGGTGCGTTGACCATTTTCACTGAGAGGATAAGATGAAACCATTGACAAGGGTGATGCCTCCAGATGATTAGCCGTGCCGTGACAGGGGCATTTGGATCATTTTCCCGAGAGAAGACCGAAAGTAGCCATTGACAATGGTGATGTATCACATAAAGCCAGCCATGGAAAGGAGTGAGACTGATTGGATGAAGATAGCAGGAAAGCAGAAGTTCAGAGGAACGAAAGCATCTCTATTCGCTTATCTGAAATTCTCACCAATGATTTACATAAGTATTTCTATCCCTTCTTTTATTATTTAATTTCGAAAACTCCATTACTATTTTATATCCGCCTGACTGAGATTTACAAGGTGACCATAGCTTGCTTCATACCAACAATCTCCGTGGGATTCGACCCTTACTCACGTAAGGTATTACTTGGATGACCCAATGCACTTGCTGGTTAGTTGTGCGAAGTTGTCAACCATGGTATTGGCATCACGTTTTTGGCGCCATTACCAGGGAAATAAAGAGCGATGAATTTTACATAATCAAAAGTGTAATCACAATTTCTGCGCACCAAGTTTTTGGCAAGAGCGATGAATTTTACATAATCAAAAGTGTAATCACAATTTCTGCGCACCAAGCTCCAAGAGGTAAAAGAGGAAAGAACTGGTGGAGAGCGTCCCTTTCGATGAAAGGAGATTCAAAACTGCGTTCCATGAACAGGAATTTGAGCGGATAAAGCTCAAAAAGATACTGCCTGAGTTAACATTCCAAATCAACGAGGATGAATGCCCACAGATTCGAGAGAAAATTGAACAAAGAGGGTGGCAAAGGCTCACGAACCCAGAAGGGAAGATCAATGCAAACCTCATCAAAGAGTTCTATGCAAATGTGGTTAGAGAAGACAAAACCAAGGCCCCAACCTTCAAAAGTTATGTAAGAGGAAGAGAGGTGGACTTCAACCCAAATGCTATAACAAGAACTCTTCAGCTGAAATCACCACACTTTGATGAGCTTAGTTATCATGCAAGGATAAGTAAGAGCCCTGACAATGATGAACTCGAAGAAATAGTGACTGACATATGTGTCATAGGAGCTGACTGGGAAAGGTATGCGGATAAGAGACCCCGATTCATCAAGAGGGGAGACCTTAGCCCGGAAGCCAAGGGATGGTTTGAACTCGTGAGGAGGTCTATCCTCCCAGCTGCAAATAATTCAGAGGTCAATATTAATCGAGCGACTATGGTACATTGCCTAGTACAGGGTGGAGAAATCAATGTGCATGAACTCTTAGCTGAGGGGATTCAAGAGTCAGCTGAGAAGGTTGATTCGGGTGCCAGGCTTTGGTACCCCAGCACCATTCTCAGATTGTGTACAAAGGCCAAGGTAGTCTTCGAGGATAGAAATCCAGACTGGGTGAACCCTGGGAGGCTAGTTACACTTCAGCGTCTGATCTATACTACGCCTGCCCAACAACAAAGAAGACCTCAAATAGGAAAGCGAAAACCAAAAGAAGGAGCCCACCAAGAAGAATCTCATCAGGAAGAACACCAACAAGAAGAATACTATGACCCAAACAATTTTAATATGAGCCACCTTCAAGAAGCCATTGAAGATTTGGGGAGAAGACAAATGGAAGGACAAGAGCAACTACTACACCTTCAATCCCAACGGATGGATCGTCAGGAAGAACTACTTGCCAACTGGATGAGTCAACAAGGAGAGTGACAGAAACAACAAATGGAGCAGCAACAGGAACACTACTCCCAGCTCACTCAAGCCATCAACCAAGTGAATGAAAGACAAGAGCGTCAAGATAAGCACTTGCAAGAACTCAACCAGCGGCAGCTAGCTCAGATGAAAGCATTCAACGAGTTCAGTGTACTTAATGAAGGACGGCAACTACATAGGGAGGAGTTCAACATAAACACTCAAGCCAAGTTGAACTACATGTCTAGTCATATGCATAATCTACACTATGCCATCCCTACATATGATGAGGTCCAAAAAGATTTTGTAGAACAAGAAGAAAGGAAGGTGAAACAGCAGAAGGAAACATTAAAGAAGAAGATGGAAGATGCTGGCTTCTGGAAGAAGTTGATTGGAAAAAGCAAAGGAGGTGAGAGCTCAAGCGCAACAAATAGACACAATGAGGACGAGCCAGAGGGAGAGCATGGGCAACCCCATGAGTAAAGGTGGTGGAGTACCCTCTTTGTTCCATCTTTTTTAAGCTTTAAATAAGGAAAATCATGTATGAAATAGAACATGCTTCCATGATAGCTTAGGATTTTCGATTCTGTTTTTAGAATTATCCTTGCTTAAGTCTATGATTGCTAGTCAAACTGCCCGTTTTCAATTCATTCATGCTTATTGTATGCTTGTCTCCTTTTAATAAAAAAAGAATGCTTGTTATCAAAGACCAGAGAGGAGTTCATAATATGGAGTAAGTTCCTTAGTTTGTGATGTGGTCATAAGTTAGCTAAGTTGGTTCACCAACAAGGTGGGAAGACAACTATCTGTCCGGAATCATATGCTTGAGGCACACCACATGAGACTAACTAAATAACAAGATCCCAATAAGAAAGAATGAAAAAAGAAAAAGAGTAAGAAATAAGGCTAGGCACCAAGGGTTGAATCTTGAGGCAAGTGTCTGTGGTGCTCCTATGTAAGGGATCTACTTGGATGAATAAGCTCTTAGGGGTGCCTTATCACTTGGTAACTTGGGTTAACTAACTCGGGATTATCAGCTAAAAGTCCACTATCAAGAGTAACCCTTGCTACAGAACACTTAGTAACACAAAGAGGTGCTGGACACCAAGGTCTCAAGAAAGAAAATAAACAAACTATGTGCCTATGGTGTGTATGTATGGGGAAAGAGACTTGAGGGAGTAAGTCCTTAGGGGTGTCTTAACACATAGCACCTTGAACCAACTGGTTCGGGAGTGCTGCTGAAAGCTTATCTTAAAGAGTAGCCCCCTTACAGAGCATCTAGTCTAAGAACTCAAATAAGCCCTGAAATGACAAAAAGGATCAGAAATAAGAGTCTCATAGGTGCAGTCAAGTGAGCATTCCAGGACACGATAAAGGTCTAAAAGCCAGTGAAGGAATGAACCTAAGTTGCTATGCATGAAACCACCATAAAACCAAGGACATAACTTCCACATAATGATCACTTTTCTTGGCATTTCATTCATCATTCTCTTGTTCCAGTACTTGCTTAGGACAAGCAAGCTTTAAGTTTGGTGTTGTGATACCAGGGTATTTTGGCCAGTTTCACTGACCTTTTCTTTACTGTTTTAGGGTAGTTTCATGCATTTTCTTAGGAAATAAGCAAGTTTTGGGTGAAATTTCACTTACATCTTGATTTAAGCATACATTGTGCACTTTACATAATTCATAGGATTTTTTCATGAATTAGATGACAATTGGATGATACATGTCTCATGATGTGGATTAGAACTTTGATGCACTTTATTGCTGATTCAGGACAAATGTGCCACTAACGTGGAATGGGAGCTAGCTTGCACGCTAATGAAAAAGTAATCGCCAATAACGTCCTCGAAGCCATCATAGCCCACATAAGAGTCACATTAACTAAGATAACATGAACTCTAACGTGGAAAAAGAAAGTGGAGCCAACGTTAGTGACACTCACCTTTGTCACTAACGTTGGACCAAGCTATATTGGCCACGTTAGCTTCCACGTTAACTTAGTTAACGTGGACTCTAACGTTGGGAAGCAAAAGAATGGCAAGTTAGTGACACTCACATTGTCACTACATTGACTAAGCCACTTGAGTACGTTAACTCCACGTTAAGTTAACTAGAGAAAGCAAAAATCGCCAACGTTAGTGACACTCACCTTTGTCACTAACGTTGGAATGAGCCACAATGAGCCACTATGATCCAGTTAACTCCCGCTAACTTGTTACATGGAAGTAACGTTGAGTAGGTGACGAGCCAACGTTATAACACTCACCTTTGTCACTACGTTGGAGATGGCTATCTTACCACGTTAAACCACGTTAACTTAGTTAACGTGGACTCAACTGGGAAGTGGGGACCTAGAACGTTAGTGCAGGTAAGTGTCACTACGTTCTTGAGATTGAACTTACGTTAGGAGCCACGTTACTAAGTTACTGGCTCAACGTAGGGGAGGGAGGACTCTCACGTTTTGGAAAGGTGAGTCCCATACGTGTGCGAGGATCAAGAGGCAAGTTAGTGTCAGTTGGTGCACTAACGTTGAAGTTACGTGATCATCCTGGGTTAGGAACTTAGTGAAAAAGGTGATTGTCACTAACGTTCTCGAACCCACACTCTCACTTAACGTTAACCACTTACGCCTGAGCTAAACCCCTGCCTACTCACACTTTCTTTCTGCAAGTAAAGCTAAGCCCACTGAAGAGGATACTGCTTCAAACTCAGATCCAAAGACCCATATCCAAGACTTGAAACCAACTAACAGAAGTATCAGAGAGAATTAGACTATTGGGGG